>NW_026705504.1:0-50001 GCF_029867415.1 Vicia villosa | reverse complement strand
TTTCTGACATAACTTTGAAAGTTCAATTTTGCTTTTTCCATGTCCAATTTAATGCTCGCGTCAGATATATTGTACTGTCCTAGCAGTATATGCCAAACATGTTTTCTTTTTTGTATCATTGAGTATTCACTTTTGCAAATATCATAGTTTTTATTTCATCCTACTAACTAGGAACCGCTGGCTTTTACTGTCCTTAAATAAATACTATTTCACATTTACTATAAACATGCAGTGTACTACTGCTAGGACAAGTTTCAAAATGAGAGCTATTTGGATAAATCAAAATTGTGTCCACTGTTAATTATTTTCTTAAGATGAAGTGTTAATTAAATATATTTCTCCTAAATTAATTTTCTATACTATGAGAAACATAAACAAAAATAAGAAAAAAACAATCTTCTATACATTGTCTTATATGTGGCTATCTCAAGAGTCAAATCCAAAAATGAATTAAGGATTCTTATTCATGACAAAGAAAAAGAACCTATGATCTCTACTACCAATGTTGTATTCAAGGAAGTGTTCCATAACATTTGAAAGGTATGCTTTTACAAATCAAATCTTATCATACCATTAACAACATAATATACCTCATTGTTGTTCTTTTAATCCACAATATAACTTTTGATGATTTTTGTTGCTATTTCAGGTCCAAACATTCACTTCATTTTGGAGATTCATGTTGCTGCTCTATATTCTTTTTATAAGCTTTTGTAACACATTTTGCAATTGATCTCTTCTTGACAGTGAAAGAGTGTTGTGACATTAACACTCCTTCATATCTCATGACTTTACCAAAGCTAATGTTATTGTATTAGGAATATTTTTTGCAAAATGCAAGGCCTTATTCCATATGTTGTTTTTTTTTTAGATTTACAAATCATTAAAAAATTACCCGTGCGGCAACACGGGTTCTTGACTAGTTTATTTAAACAAAAGAATACATCTTCATTTTAGTTGAAATATTACTTTGCAACTTCTAATATTTAATATATATGTTCTCAAAAGTTGAAACTGAATGGTTTTGCTACATGTTCTTAATCTAGTTCAAGTGTTTGTTTGCTTTCAATTTCTTTTAAAATTCATGTTTGAATTGATTTCTTTCATAAGGCAAAACTTTTAGATGGACAACAATACTAAGAGTATGAAAAGACTAAAGAATTGAGTCATCATTCTAAAAAATCTTGTTTCCTACAACTTGACAGGAAGGATGCAATTAGCATCACACCTTTGATTATCATCATCATCATCATATATATATATATATATATATATATATATATATATATATATATATATATATATATATATATATATATATATATATATATATATATATATATATATTTCTATGTTATCGATTTTTTTTAATTATGATTTTTATGGCATATATATTAGGAAAAAACTTTAAAGAAAACGTAAAATCAAAAATAATTTAATTAGGTTGTCATTAGAATTTGATTTTAAATATTTTTATCTTTTTATATCCCTCTTTTTAAAATTTAAGGTTATTTTGAATTGATTTTCATAAGATTATTATTGATATTTTTTTAAAATCATGTGATTTATTATATTAAAATATTTAAACAATTAAATAGTAAATATAACATAATAAAATTAAATAATATTTTGAATATGATATATAACCTATCGTGAGAAGAATTATATTTAACCTATCGTGAAAAGAATCGAATATTTTTTTTGAACCAATTAATATATATATATATAAATTAAAAAAACCATCCAATTAAGGCAATCCCTAAGGATTCAGCCATCCAAAAGAAAACCTATGACATAAGATTTGCAAGATGTAATTTTAGTTTTCTATTTCTCCATCCTCTATACACAATACAATCAATGATTCTCCCCAAAGAATTATTTTTATATGTATCACTATTAAAGACTATAGCATTCCTATAAAACCAAATCTCGTGAATTGTTTCCGTAAAAGGCATCTTCAAAAGCAAAGCTCTCCAACCTTTACCTTTTATGCTATTCAAAATCCAATCTAACTCAAAGCTCCAAGCCAAGGGAGTATGATAGACGTTCAGCGATTGTAACACTTCAACCCAAATGCCAACAGTATCGGGACACGCAAAGAAAATATGATCAACAGTTTTGTCCACTTTCCCACACATACTACACACTTTGTTATCCAAGATGCCAAACCGAAATAGTCTTTCCTTAGTAGGAAGATGTGTAACACCCCAAATCTATCCCGCAATTATAAACGAAAATCAGAGTGCATTTAAAAATTATTCATCAAACGATGGGATGTCACAATTCGACTTAACCAAACAAACATACTTATATTGCATTTAATAAAGATACATAGCATTCGGAACAAAACTTCATTCACCACTTACAACTTAAACTTATAAACACCTATCAATTCAACTTAACACAAATGTCATCATGGAATACAATAATCAAATAATAACGACTAATCCCCTGAGTGCTACGTATCAGAGCAATGGACACCAACTCGACTTGTCATAAAGCAACATAAATACTTCACATAGATAACCTCAGACATCCATGACTAATCTTGAGTACCTGCCCATTTCCCATGGTAGGGGAAATATCAGCAAAGGGGTGAGATATCTTACAATATAAAGGAATGCATGATAAATAATATAGGAGATATAGATCATACATAATTTCACCACTTCGCATCACATAACATCTTACAACAAGTTTCACCGCAAAACAACTTATCAATATAATACAACTTTCAAAACGGCAACGATGTCATTAATCACATATTCAAATATACCAGTATGATATCAAATACGTCACAACAAACATATCATTATCACATCACAGCAAACACCTCGTCATCTCAACAATCCAAACTCAATTCAAATGCGACTCGAATGTGACTCAAACTTATGCATATGCATGTGGTACCATTGGAGTAAAACTCCCGTCTCAAACAGTTTGCCATTAGGCCGTCTCAAACATTTGCCACAAGGGTCGTCTCAAACATTTGCCACAAGGACCGTCTCAAACATTTGCCACAAGGGTCGTCTCAAACAATGCAATGGATGCGACTCAAATGATGCACATCCACAAACACAACTTAAACCACTTAATCAACTTAAACGACATAATCAACTTAAACAACATAACCACATCAACTCAATGCCAAGGTTCTATGGCAATAACCGTATCATAGTATTTTACCACATCTCAATCACGTCATCACATCATATCAACATACAACATCTATTCAACTTCATTCTTATCAACATAATACAACTTATCAATAGTGACCATCAGGGCCGGTCCTGACTTTTCAGAGGTCCAGGGCGAATAATAAAAATGGACCCTAATAAATAATATATATATATATATATCTATTTTTAAAAAATAACATCATTTATTTAAACTGTAAATATCATCACCAACAAAAAAAAGTCATATTCCAATAAATATTATCAAAATACCTTTTAAAAAAATAACATCATTTATTTAAACTATAACAAACACCATCGAAGTAAACAAACTTCAATTTGAAGAATTTATACAAATTGATTAGTAAACAATAAAAAAAAATTACCAATTAAAAAAGGAAAAAATTGAATAATCAATCTTGAATTTTGATTTTTTAATTTTATTTTTCTCTTTTGTTTCAGAGAAAAAGAGAGGAAAAAATCACCACTTTACCCTTTTGTTTTAGAGAAAGATGTGAATTTTAAATTACTGAGATTAATATTTATCTACCTACATTAATACGGTTATATTTTTTTGAAAGAAAAAAAAAGGAAGGATTACTTTTTGAAAATAAAACAAAAATAATAACGATAAAAGTATGTATGATGCATCAATTTACGGTTCTACTTTGAAGAAAAAGGAAAAAATATTATCTAAAGGTTATATTTTTTTGAAAAAAAAGGAAGGATTACTTTTTAAAAATAAAACAAAAATAATAACAATAAAAGTATGTAATGTATAATGCATCAATTTACGGTTCTTCTTTGAAGAAAAAGGAAAAAATATTTGCCACAGCTAAGACTTGAACAATAAAAATATGTAATGTATGATGCATCAATTTACGTTTACGGTTCTTCTTTGAAGAAAAAGGAAAAAATATCTGCCACAGCTAAGACTTGAACACACCCCCTTTTGATTGCTAATAACAATCATTTTTCGCTGGGCTGTAGCTATAATACAAATACTGTTTTCGTTACAAATTATATATCCCAAACTTAATGTTTTTTATCAAGCCCATAAACAATTATTTTGAGGCCCCAAGATTTTTGAGGCCCTGGGCTGTGGGCCTGGTTGCCCTGGCCCAGGGCCGGCCCTGGTGACCATAGGGTCTACAACAACAACGACAAATTCCACATATTGTACACAACAACAATAAACATCAACATGTTACAACAATTAGTATGTAATCATTCACACTCATTATGAATATCATATCACATATCATGCCAACAATGTTATTATCAATCAACACCAATTCACGTATTACATATATACGATTCAAGTAACATGTTGTCATTCAATTATAATCATACTCATAGTAATTACCAATTCAAGATCTCATTAATCTTGTAGTAAACAATTGCCAATGCATTTGTGCACATCCTCATCAATTCATTACGGTATACAATATGGACAATTACAATGTATCATATCAATACATGTTATTCACATTTCATCAAGCCATAACACATATTCACATACATGCATGTTATTAAAACAACCACATCATAATTAAGTCATCAAATAATCATTCTCCACAAGAACATTCAAATAACACATATTAACAACAAACATCACATTACACAGTTCAAGTAACGACGTAACACGGTTAATTCAACTACTTAATGAAAGCATATTCATTGTTAATTCTTTATAAAGCATCATTATATCATCATAAGGGAGGTGCATATCATCATCTCAATAGCATTGTATCTTCATAAGGAAAACATACATCAAGTTATACCGCAACATGGTTACATCGATTCATAGCAAAGAACATACTTCACATGTTAACACAACATAGGTCATCACTTAGTCCTAATAAACATAATAGGAGAATAGATCCTATGAATCATTTTATTGCATCATGGTATAGTTCATTGCGTTAGCTTTCTAACGCTTCGAACGGCGCATAAAACAGAGTTACGAATCAAAAGTTACATCATTTCAAAAATGTGGAAAAAGTTCTGTAAAACAGGGTTCGCGGCGCGAACTGAGTGAATCAAATCTTCCTGAGTTTCTTCTAAGCAGTTCGCGACGCCAATAAAGTTCGCGGTGCAAACTGGCGATTTTCAAAAAATCCCAATCACAAAAAATAGCATACGAATTCCATCCCAAATCCCCTAAACTCAACCCAATCAAGTTGAAAAACACAAACCATCACGAACAACAATAAAATACATGTTATAACCACAAATATAACACATATTATGGATCTTCTAACATCATAACATCATCAAACATTAATTAAAACACATTTCAAATCATAAATTCATGCATTTGTTCATAAACCCTAACTTTTCTAAATTCATGAAATTGAAGAATAGAAAGCACACACAACATTATCAATTCCACATTCATCAACATTGCAATACAATCATAGATTTCAATTATGAAACCTAATCTCTATCATACCCATCATCATGCCAACCCTTAGAAAGTAAGAACCCCACCCTTATCTTAGCAAAAGTCTCATCTTCAATGGAGTTATCCCTCTCTTCATGCCATAGCTTTCTTCTCTTCCTCTCTTCTTTCTCTTCTTTCTCTTCTTTTTCCACAAAATAAGTTATGAGACCCAACCTCTAATGTTAGACGCTGGCCTAAGGATCTACAGGGGGGGTGAATAGATCTCACAGAGTTTTTCGGAATAATTTCGAACTAAAGCGAAAGCGGTTCTGAATCGACTTGCGTCTATTCCGGACCGTTATTGCAAGGGTCGTATATGTGACAAAACCACAAGATAATTGAGATTAACGATGAAGTGATATGTTATCGAATCAATACGTTTCACAGCTGACAATCAATTAACTTCTAAATTGACAAACTTTGGTTTGCAATGCAGTAATAATGGAATAAGCAAAAGGACAAACACTTGGTGATAATGTTCAAATTGATGATGATTCAAGATGTGGTGAATTGTGATGTTTATGCAGAATCTTAATTCACAATTTTAACACTTGAATCGTTAATCAA
Source organism: Vicia villosa (assembly GCF_029867415.1). NCBI lineage: Eukaryota > Viridiplantae > Streptophyta > Magnoliopsida > Fabales > Fabaceae > Vicia > Vicia villosa. The sequence continues at coordinate 43,812 of NW_026705504.1, read as the reverse complement.
TTTTGCAATTATGACCAAATATGAACAGAACGTAAATGAAAAGATAAAAGCGACAAGAACACGATATTTGTTCAGGCAGTTCGTCGATCGTCCTCGCTACGACTACGTCTGCCCCCAATTCCAACTTGAAATTGGGAAATCTTCCATTAATGTTGAAAGCAGTTTATACAAAGAATAAAGCAAAGCGATAAACAATAAACCGAATTTGTCGATCCTTTGAATCTTCTTCCCCCTTAATCTTGAGCCAGATCAAGGTGTTCCAAGAGCTTCACTTGATCCCTTTTCTGCAGTGTCTTGAATTGCATTGAACCCTTGTTCTTCAATCTTCACACTCAAATGGATCCCTGATGAAACCTCTTGATAAAAACCCCTAAGAATCACCTATCTTGGAGGATAAAACCCTTAGATTTTATTCACCAAAAACCCCACAAATCTTCACCCACTAGGAATCTTCAATTCCGTTCCATGGACGTTATCGAACTCGATCACTAACCCTCAACTCAAGAATGATTATGTGTAATTGTGTTGGAGATGATGAAGAACGAATATGAGAAGCCTTTGTGTATCTTTCAGTCGTTGGTGTTCGTTTTGCAATAATGAACCTTGGACAATATATATGAGAGCTTATCAGTTGGAGCAGAGAAAACCAGAAATTTTGGCATTTTTGATCAATTAGGTCGACCTCTTGTAGTGCTTAGGTCGACCTAGCAGAGGTGCATTAGCTTTGAATGATATTTGCTCCCAGTTAGGTCGACCTGTTAGGGAAGTAGGTCGACCAGAATTCTCTTCAAATGCGTTTTGGGACATTTCTTCAGTTTAGGTCGACCTAGTTGATGTGTGGGTCGACCTAGCAGAAGTGTATGAAATTTTCTCCATTTTAGGTCGACCTAGGTTGACAGTAGGTCGACCTAGCTGCTGCTTTTCTGTATTCTTCTTGTTTTGCTTGTGTTGAGTCGACCTATATGCATAGTAGGTCGACCATAAGTGACCAGTGCTTGCTTTTCTTTGAGATCTTCTGTTTGTGCCTTGTTGCTTGCATGCTTGTTGAGTTTGCCATGAATCAAAAACATCTTTGTGAGTGTGATCTTGTATTCACATACTCCCCCTTTTTGATGATGGCAAACCGGTAGTAGAAGCTTTGGAAATAGGTGGTAAAATCTCCCCCGTACACTCAGCTACACTCAGCTGAGCTCCCCCGTACACTCAGCATCTATCTCCCCCTTTGACAACATCAAAAGAGATACAACGAAACAGAAGAGTAACGAGAGAAACATAGATAAAAAAACTAGCATTCATAGTAATATATAAAAGGTAGATAGTTATAACAAAAAAAACAGGTGTAAAAGTACATTGCAACCGACATAATATTATAAAGAAAAGAACTGTGTACGTAGAGCATGTAGCAAATGATCATAATAATAGAGAAATGAAATTTTGTAGCAGTAGGTCGACCGAATTTAGTGCTGGGTCGACCGAACAGACAAGCCTTTAAAATGATGCAGATTAGGTCGACCTAAAAGAAGAGTAGGTCGACGTAACTGGGCGTTTTAGTTTGTATGCTAAAAAAAGACTTGTGTAGGTCGACTCAGAGGCAGAGTAGGTCGACCTAAATTCCTAAAATTTGTGAGAATGTTCTTTATGAGATGTGCTTATGTCTAGTTACTTGCTTGTATGTTTAGAATATGATATGCTATGATTAAAGATGAAACACATACATGAGCAAGAGATATATATGTATGAAGTCACTGTAAGCATGTTAATTGATAGCATATTATAGTATCAATGATATTTTTGGAAGTGAACAACAATCATGTTACCGCCTTCTCAATATGTAGATGTCACCGTTTATGGAAGCCCTTAGTCAATGTGGAATGGTGTCTGACTTGATGATGAACTACCTCTACACTAAGAGAAATATTAGCTTGAGAATAACCAATATATAGATATAAAGTAAAGGAATAACTTTAAGAGGAAACAAATGTAATTAGCCCAAATTAGAGATATCGAGTATCCCTAACTCCCTACGAATGTTGAAGTATTGTTCCGTTGCTAGAGGTTTGGTGAAGATGTCAGCTAGTTGCTTCTTGCTCTCTACATGTTCAAATATAACGTCTCCTTTCTCTACATGATCTCTTAGGAAGTGATGCCTTATTTCAATATGTTTGGTTCGTGAGTGTAGGACAGGATTCTTGCTCAAGTTTATGGCACTTGTGTTGTCGCACATGATAGGTATACGATCAAGCTTAATACCAAAGTCAAGAAGTTGTTGCTTGATCCATAATATCTGCGCACAACAGCTCCCGGCAGCTACATATTCTGCCTCAGCAGTAGATAATGCAACCGATACTTGTTTCTTGCTATGCCAACTTATCAATGAATTTGAGAATAGATGACATGTTCCACTGGTGCTTTTTCTATGCAGCCAGCAAAATCTGAGTCGGAGAATCCTACCAAGTAGCAGTCATTTCCCTTTGGATACCATAGGCCATATGTAGTAGTTCCACGTCAATAACGCAGAATTCTTTTGACAGCTTTTAAGTGAGATTCTTTTGGACAAGATTGATATCTTGCACACATACATACACTAAACATAATGTCTGGTCTTGAGGCAGTAAGATACAATAGTGAACCTATCATACCTCGGTACAATTTTACATCAACCTCTTTACCTTTCTCATCTTTGTCTAGGTTAGTATTTGTTGCCATAGGTGTGTCAATCTCCTTCGCTTCACTCATTCCAAATCTTTTGAGCAGCTCTGTACAGTATTTAGTTTGACTCACAAACGTTCCACGACTGAGTTGCTTGATTTGTAGGCCAAGGAAGAAATTTAGCTCACCCATGAGACTCATCTCAAATTCACTCTGCATAAGCTTGGAAAAATCTTTGACAAGTTTTGCATTAGTCGACCCAAATATAATATCATCTACATATACTTGAACTAAGAGAACATCTTTATCTTTTCTTTTAATAAAGAGAGTAGTGTCAACTTTACCCCTAGAGTACCCTTGGCTAAGAAGAAATTTACTCAATCGTTCGTACCAAGCCCGAGGGGCTTGTTTAAGACCGTATAGAGCACGTTTCAGCTTATAAACATGAGTTGGATACATGTAATTCTCAAAGCCGGGTGGCTGAGCAACATAGACCTCTTCATTTATGTAGCCATTTAGAAAGGCACTTTTAACATCCATTTGGAATAGTTTGAAGTCTTTTGAACAAGCATAGGCAAGTAAGAGGCGAATAGCTTCGAGACGTGCTACAGGAGCGTATGTCTCTTCATAATCAATCCCTTCGTCTTGATTGTAACCTTGGGCAACTAATCTAGCTTTGTTTCTAGTAATAATGCCGTTTTCATCACGTTTGTTACGAAAAACCCATCTAGTGCCGATTACTTGATGATCTTCCAGATGAGGGACTAAGTCCCAAACATCATTCCGTTTAAATTGGTTTAATTCTTCTTCCATGGCCATTAGCCAATGCTCATCAAATAATGCGTCCTTAGCGTTTTTCGGCTCAACTTGTGAAACAAAAGCAAAATGATGACAGAAGTTACTTATCTTTGAGCGTGTTGTAACGCCCTTTGAGATGTCTCCTATTATGTTGTCAATTGGATGGTCTTTTACATTTGTCCAAGCCTTAGGAAGTTCTTCATTGTTTGAGATGCTTTCATTTTCATTTTCATCATGAGACTCATCTTTCTCTTTCTCAGCATCTTTCTTTACAATACTTTCATTATCGTCTTCCTTATCTTTGACAATGTCTTCAGTGGATGGACCTGCACCATTAAACGAAAGACCTTTCTCGACATATTTTGTATAAGATTCATCAAAAGACACGTGTACTGACTCTTCTATTATAAGTAATCTCTTATTATATACCCGATATGCTTTGCTAGATTGTGAGTAACCAAGGAATATGCCCTCATCAGCTTTAGCATCGAATTTACCAAGATTATCCTTACCATTGTTCAAGACAAAACACTTGCAACCGAATACATGGAGATGAGATACATTTGGTTTTCTACCTTTTAGTAATTCATAGGGAGTTTTGTTCAGTATAGGACGTATTATTATCCTATTCAAAACATAACATGCGGTGCTAATCGCGTCAGCCCAGAAATACTTAGGTAGACTACCCTCATTCAGCATTGTTCTTGCCAGCTCCTCTAGAACCCGATTTTTACGTTCAACCACCCCGTTTTGTTGTGGTGTTCTAGGAGCTGAAAAGTTATGCTCAATTCCATGTTTATCACAGTATTTTTCAAAAAGATAGTTTTCAAACTCTCCACCGTGATCACTTCGAATTGCAACTATTTTGGTGTTCATTTTATTTTGACATAATCTTGCAAATTGTGTGAAAGCTGGAAAAGTTTGATCCTTACTAGGTAGAAAGATTGTCCAACAAAATATAGAGTAATCATCGACAATGACAAAACCATAGGTGTTTCCACCTATGCTTTTAGTCCTTGAAGAGCCAAAGAGATCCATGTGAAGTAGTTCAAGAGGGCGTGATGTTGAAACCACGTTCTTTGATTTAAAAGAGATTTTTGTTTGCTTTCCCTTTTGACAAGCATCACATAGATGATCTTTTGAAAACTTCATTTTAGGTAAGCCGATTACTAAATCTTTTGTGACAACTTTATTTAGTAAGTCAAAATTTATGTGGGCGAGACGTTTATGCCAAAGCCATGAGTCTTCGCCTAGAGCAATTAGACACTTGGTACTAGACTTAGATACCTCATCCAAGTTTAGCATGTAGATGTTGTTTACTCTTAAGCCATTAAACATAATGTCTCTTTTCTTAGTATGTTCTATTGTGCAGCCAGAATTTGTAAACATTACTTTAAAATCTTTGTCGCACAATTGACTTATACTTAAAAGATTATGCTTAAGGCCTTCTACTAGCAGTACATCAGTTATAGTCGTGGTAGAAGGGTTACCTACACTTCCTTTACCAAGAATGGCTCCCCGATTGTTATCTCCATAGGTGACATACCCCTTTTTCTTTGCTTGAAACTCAACGAAAAGAGATATATCTCCCGTCATGTGTCTTGAACATCCGCTATCAAGGAACCACAACCTTTCGGCAATGTCAAGACACTTTTCCTGCAAAATTAATTTAGAGAGGGAGGTCCCCAATTTTCATTGGGTCCTTGGTAGTGAGTACATAATTTGTTGCACTTAGGCAACCATTGAAATACTCCTTTAGGAACTAAAATCCTCCTAAATTTGCATTTTTCAATGGTATGACCCTTTTTGCAACAATAATGACAGGTAATATGGTGAGAATATGCTGTTTTGCTAGTTGATACTTTTGGTACAAAAGTGTATTTACTATATAAAGGAGTATACGATCTTTTGAACTTATTTGGATCAACTGCAAAAGTCACTTTTGGTTGTAGAGCCTTGTCTAACTTGGCTTTTAGATCTCTTACTTCTTTTTGCCAAATGTGACATGTCTCACAACCAAACCATGATGTAGGATCTATTTCAACTTTATCCTTTTGAATGTCTAGCATAGATTGTTTTAAAGCTTCCATATCCTTTTCGGTTTTCTCAACTTTTGATTCAAGATATGAAAAGATTTTCTTATTTGAGGCCAAAAGTTTGAAAGCTTCAATTGCATCTCTATGTAATTCTTCAAAAGCAAGTTTTAGTTGAGAATGAGATACCTTATCTACGAGTTCAGGTTTAAGATGACTTACAGCTTTCTTTTTCTTGTGTTGATGAGCCATAAAACATAAGTTTGCTGATTCTTCTTCATTGCTTGATGAGCTTTCACTAGATGAATCACTTTCCCATGCTATGTAGGCTCTTTTAGATTTGTTATGACCTTTGCTTTGGTTCTTCTCTTTTTCCTTCTTAAGGTATGGATAATCCGGTTTGTAGTGACCGGCTTTCCCTCAATTAAAGCAAGGGCCTTTGATTTTTCCTTTGTTATTGTCATCTTGTTTAAACTTGTTTGATTGCTTTCTATAGTTGATCAGGCCTTTGTCAGAATGTTTTGCTCCATTTTTCTTTAGATATTTGTTGTATCTTCGCACAAACAGTCCCATTTCCTCATCATCGGAGTCTTCGTCATCACTTGTATCACTATCCTCTAGCTCTTGTCTTGAGGTCTTGGAGCTTGAAGCCTTTAGAGATATTGACTTCTTCTCTACCTCTTTCTCCATGTTCTTTTCTTTCTTTGCCCTTTTCTCATGCATGTCAAGGCATTTAAGGTGTTGTTCATGTTCCTCTAGTTTACCAAAGAGAGTGGTAATGTCTAAGGTATTTAGATCATTAGCTTCCTTTATTGCTGTAACCTTGGGTTGCCATTCCCTGTTCAAACACCTTAAGATTTTGTTAGTAGCAACTGCATTGGAAACAGGTCTATCAAGAGAATTTAACCGATTTTTCAGGTGAACGAATCTCTTCTGCATGTTTTCGATGGAATCACCATCTTCCATGTGGAACAGTTCGAACTCTTGAGTTAACGTATTGATCCTAGCTAGTTTGACATCATTCGTTCCCTCGTGGGAAACTTGCAATGTGTCCCACATAGCTTTAGCGGATCTACAATGGGAAACGCGATAGTATTCATCAACTCCTAGAGCTGAGATTAGAATGTTTCTCGCTTTCCAATCGTATGCATATCTCTTTTCATCTTCAGCATCCCAAGTATTTTCTGGTTTTGGGACAACTGCACCAGCTGCATTTGTTATGGTGATCTGAAAGGGACCATTAACAATAGCTGTCCAGATGTTCCTATCAATGGCATTGATATGGACACACATACAATCCTTCCAATAGCCATAGTTTTCACCGTTGAAAATTGGAGCTTTATTGTGAGCCCCTTTAGGTCAGGAAGCCATCTTTCCAATAAGTGTTTCACGTAGCACGAAATTAACCAAGCTCTTGATGCCACTTGTTAGACGCTGGCCTAAGGATCTAGAGGGGGTGAATAGATCTCACAGAGTTTTTCGGAATTATTTCAAACTAAAGCGAAAGCGGTTCTGAATCGACTTGCGTGTATTCCGGACCGTTATTGCAAGGGTCGTATATGTGACAAAACCATAAGATAATTGAGATTAACGATGAAGTGATATGTTATCGAATCAATACGTTTCACAGCTGACAATCAATTAACTTCTAAATTGACAAACTTTGGTTTGCAATGCAGTAATAATGGAATAAGCAAAAGGACAAACACTTGGTGATAATGTTCAAATTGATGATGATTCAAGATGTGGTGAATTGTGATGTTTATGCAGAATCTTAATTCACAATTTTAACACTTGAATCGTTAATCAATTTTGCAATTATGACCAAATATGAACAGAACGTAAATGAAAAGATAAAAGCGACAAGAACACGATATTTGTTCAGGCAGTTCGTCGATCGTCCTCGCTACGACTACGTCTGCCCCCAATTCCAACTTGAAATTGGGAAATCTTCCATTAATGTTGAAAGCAGTTTATACAAAGAAGAAAGCAAAGCGATAAACAATAAACCAAATTTGTCGATCCTTTGAATCTTCTTCCCCCTTAATCTTGAGCCAGATCAAGGTGTTCCAAGAGCTTCACTTGATCCCTTTTCTGCAGTGTCTTAAATTGCCTTGAACCCTTGTTCTTCAATCTTCACACTCAGGTGGATCCTTGATGAAACCTCTTGATAAAACCCCCCAAGAATCACCTATCTTAGAGGACAAAACCCTCGGATTTTATTCACCAAAAACCCCACAAATCTTCACCCACTAGGAATCTTCAATTCCGTTCCATGGACGTTATCGAACTCGATCACTAACCCGCAACTCAAGAATGATTATGTGTAATTGTGTTGGAGATGATGAAGAACGAAGATGAGAAGCCTTTGTGTATCTTTCAGTCGTTGGTGTTCGTTTTGCAATAATGAACCTTGGACAATATATATGAGAGCTTATCAGTTGGAGCAAAGAAAACCAGAAATTTTGGCATTTTTGATCAATTAGGTCGACCTCTTGTAGTGCTTAGGTCGACCTAGCAGAGGTGCATTAGCTTTGAATGATATTTGCTCCCAGTTAGGTCGACCTGTTAGGGAAGTAGGTCGACCAGAATTCTCTTCAAATGCGTTTTGGGACATTTCTTCAGTTTAGGTCGACCTAGTTGATGTGTGGGTCGACCTAGCAGAAGTGTGTGCAATTTTCTCCATTTTAGGTCGACCTAGGTTGACAGTAGGTCGACCTAGCTGCTGCTTTTCTGCATTCTTCTTGTTTTGCTTGTGTTGAGTCGACCTATATGCATAGTAGGTCGACCATAAGTGACCAGTGCTTGCTTTTCTTTGAGATCTCCTGCTTGTGCCTTGTTGCTTGCATGCTTGTTGAGTTTGCCATGAATCAAAAACATCTTTGTGAGTGTGATCTTGTATTCACATCTAAAACCCTAACTCTTACTATTCATTCTCACTAATGGGCTTAACCCATAACCTATCCATTGTGTTATATTCTTTCCACTTAGGCCCAATTCATAATATCTCTTTAATTACTCAATTAATTCGAATAATACACGTAAATAAATAACCACACAACATAACCGAATATTATTTCCAATAATATCCCACATTTACCATCGATCCATAACTTTAACAATACTAACTCGCAATTGTACTTATCTGACTAATCCGACTAATTAATCTGACCATAACTTAACTGCTCAAATCAACATATTAATCCATTATGTTTATAGAATAATACCGATAAACCTCGACTTCAACTAATTCCAATGAATAAATCCTCGATCAATTTAATTAAATAATTAATTAATTCGGGGCGTTACAAGATGACCATGGAATACCAACCACATAGTAATACTAGCTTTAGGACGAGCTACGTTATGCCTCATCACTCTATTCCAATGTACAGTAGTACCATCATCAATCGAGGCAGCATAAACGGTTTTCATCGAAAACTTACCAGCAACAAGCATTTGAGTCCAGACTTACTTGAAGGACTCAACTAACATTCTGCATTTCATAACTTTCTTCATGATCCAAGTCCAATTCACTCCAGCCTCTATATCCATTACATCCTTGCCCTTCAAATAGATTTTATGGATCCATTGAATCCAAAGGCTATCACTCTTTTTGCAAATATTCCATAGGCATTCCAGTGAGGTTTAGCAGACCTAAACCGCATTGCTTGATCGGGCTGCAAACTTTATGCCATGCCACCGGGTAATGGATCCAATGATACTACGAATCAATTGTATACGACGAATCAATTGTATACGACCAGCATAGCTAAGTAATTTGGAGGACCAATGACGAATTCTGCCAGTAATTTTATCAATGAGAGGGAGGTAGTTTGTCAAACCATGCTTCTTGCTGCTAAGGGGCACTCCTAGGTAACGAACAGGAAAATTACCCTCTTCAAAACCTGTAAAAGATTGGATACTCCACCTACTATCATCGTCTACACTGCCATAAAAGGCTTTGCATTTACAAGGATTAAAAATAAGGCCTGTTGATGCAGAAAAACACTGAAAATAATTTATTAAGAGCTGGACAGAAATAACATCACCTCTACAAAACAGCAAAAGCAAGATTTGTTAGCGCCATAGGCTTGCACTTAGCATGATGTTTAAAATTTGAATCTTGTTGCATCTTCACCATACATCTATTGAGATACTCAATCATTAGAACAAATAGCAAAGGCGACACGGGATCACCCTGACGAATCCCCTTTCTAGCCTGTAAATTATCCGTGAAATTACCATTAACAATAAAAGTGTAAGAGCCAGATGTAACCAAATTCATAATCCAATTTACAAAGGTATTAGGGAATCCTATCTCCTTCATAATAATCTCCAATGCTCCCCATGTCATACGCTTTTTGCAAATTGATTTGAAACATACAACGAGGGGTTCCTTTCTTTCTATCATAACCCTTCAACAACTCATATGCAAGATGGATATGGTTATGGATGTCTTGTCCCGCAACAAACGCAGCTTGATTCTTGTTAATAACACTAGGAAGAACAAACCTCATTCTAGCAGTTAGGATTTTAGATATAATCTTCAAGAAAATGGTACAACCCGCTATATGCCGAAAGTCGTTAATACTCTTAGCATGATCACCCTTAGGAATAAGAGTTACCACTATTTTGTTGAAGTTCTTTCTGATCACACCAGTCCTAAAAAATTCATTAACAGCAACAATAACATTCACTTTCATAAAGTGCCAACAATGCTTAAACAGTTTTGCATTGAATCCATCAATACCAGAGGATTTATTGTCTCCAATATCTTTAAGAGCACTTTCAATTTCCTTGACAATAATATGGCTAGTGAGGAAATGTTTCTGATCCATATCAAGTTGGATTCCCTCCCTCATGGCAGCAACATCAATATGCTGAATGCTCCTAACGCGATCACCCATAAGGCTACCATAAAAATCCATCACCTCCTTTTCAAGCTCACATTGATCGGTAATAATATCGCCATTATCCTTTTGGAGGAACTTAATACAATTTCTATTTTGCCTAGCTTTAAGGTAAGCAGAGAAAAACTTTGAGTTCTCATCACCTTGCCTTATCCAGCTAATCTTGACACTAGACTAGATTGTAGATGTTGTTTAATTTTTTATTTGAAATGTATACATTACATATTTGTATTCTAAATTTCATAAACTATTTTATAATATTTTTATATTATTTTATGTAACGTTTTTATATGTAACATTGCTATTTTATAACATTAGTGCTATATAACATTATTATTTTATAACATTACTGTTATTATTTTAAAACTTTTTAAAACTATTTTATAATACAACGAACATAAAATATTTTTAATGCAATGAACATTAAATAGCTTAATTCATATTAAACTATATATTATTCTATAAATTAATGCTATATGTAATGTTTTTATAATATATATATATATATATATATATATATATATATATATATATATATATATATATATATATATATATATATTTGTCAAAACTAATTTAATTTAATATTAATTTCTGAAGATGAATAAATTTATCTATTTTATTAAATAATACTTGAATATGAAATAATACGTATAGTTAAATTTACCATTTAATATTAATTTAATAAATTTATCTATTTTATTAAGTACATTATAAGTTTTGGAATATGAATTTTTTTGTAACACCCCACACATATTTGTCTAGAATAATATGCATAAAGTATTATAAATGGTTCATAAGACAACAAATACATAATGTTTTGCAGCGGAAAATAGAAGTACATGAGTACATAAGCCGAATGTATCATGGCCAAAATACAAGTACATCATATCAGTACATATCCAAAATACAATAGATAGTAAGCACGATAAGAACTAAAAGAAATATCCAAGCATCGCCAAGAGATCTAATCCATCTTTCCCTTACCGCGATCTTGCCTCGAACCACCTGAAAAATAAATAATTGGAATGGGATGAGATTACTAAATCTCAGTGAGTCCGCCTATCCTATTAGCCCGCTCGGATCTAAAAGGAACATACAAAAATAAACTAATCCACCATGGATTCGGGGTTACTCTCACTTCCGGTACAAGCACGGAGAAAACAAGTGACTCGTCCACCATTGGACTTGTCTCAAACCTATACACGTAGTATAGCAAACAAGTATGCAAACCCGCATCCACATACGGGGAATCCAGAAATGTAAACAACCCCGGCTAGGATTATGGAATAAATGCATCCTCGATGAGTAACCTCCTGCTTATATGTCAAGGGACTTGTACAAGCACACTGCAAGACGGTTAAACGGTTCGCACAAGCCTAAATGGCCGCGAGATGACTTTTGCCTATACGGCATCATTGTTCCGTTAACCTTCTTCACGCTAGTGAGTTACGCCGAGTACAAACCGCCACCTTGACGCCTGAGCCCATCGGGCGAAAGCCTAGTATTAGTCTACGTGACTTTACTAGAGGTGAGTTACCTCATTATGCATTAGCCTACATGGCCGCATAACCCCACCATACCGAGCACGCAAGTGTGTTAACGCCAAGTGAGTAAAATCCCGTACGGAAACTCACGAGCACACTGCAACGGTAGCTCAGATGCACACCATATCGAACAATACACATGAACGGGTTATTCCATTGGACTACACGGTCCGGGAGGGCTCATAGACTACACGGTCAGAGCAACGTCCCAATCTAGCCTGCCGGCCACTTCGATTCAAGCATACAAAAAAAAATGACATAAAGTCAAGGTCACAAACAAGACAAACAATCCGATCGTTCAACCAAAACGACGAAGTTTTCATACTTCCAGCATAGCATACAATAATATAGCATAGTATTTGAAGAGAAAATTCATTATAACAGCATATTATCCATATGTTATCCATGTCGCTCTTTACTAAAGGTACGTCTGATATGCCGAAAAATAATATTCAAACACCGAGGCTAATTTTCCTAGATAGTATATTTAATTAGCTTTCTAACGGTATATAGTACGCGTCAATCGGGCGTACGAAGCGGGAGATATGAATTCCCCAAATTACTGAATTTTTCCTTCTGTGCCTAGTGTAACCGGTTACACCAGGAACCGTAACCGGTTACGGTCACGCAAAATGCCCAGATTCTCAGTTTTTCAACAGCGTAACCGGTTACACTCAAACCCGTAACCGGTTACACTGAACCAGAATCATTTTTTCTGCGTTTTTAGGGGTTCCATGACAGTCCCAAAGCTCTATAATTGATCCCCTGCACTACCAATACAGTTCCAACGAAAATGTAGCATACAACACACTTAGAAACTTCAGCATGCATTAGATTATAACAGGATTAACATGTTTAGCAGTATTGATTCATATATTGATCACATTCCCTAAACCCCAATTGAAACCCTCACATGCAAACCCAAAGTATCTAACTAAGGACTCACCTTAGGAATGAAGAAGATGATGATGATGACAGAGCTGGGAGCAAGATGAAGATGATAGGAACAAGAATGGGGTAGAATCTGTTGCATGCAAGGATGAAGCTTGGACCAAGTTTGGAGACTTCTTTCTCTTCCTCTCCCTTTCCACGCTTCCTTCTTCTTCTCTCTCACAAAATTCTGGTTTTGGACCAAGGAAGGAATGAGGAATCCAAACAAGACTTAGTTCTTATTTAAGTGGGAAATGTCCATAATGCCCTCATTCTTACTAATTGACATGGTTATGCAATGAACCTATTTGTAAGAATGTGTATCATATTTGTCCATTTCTCATTGTAATTTAATTTAGAATTTGTAATTGGACAATTATAATACCGGGTATTACATTTTTAATATTAAAATTAATGACCAATTAAAACTAATTTTTAATAAAATTTAAAAAATTGCATTTAAATTCAAAAATATATAATCTATTTAATATTTAATAATATTATTTATTTAATTTTATAACTATAAATATAATGGAAATATGAAATCAGGAAAACATGTATGTAATTGATACATTTCAGTTCATAAACAAATCACATCTAATAGTTTGTTCTAGTGGTTGGGCATTTGATGCAGCTGATAAGTTCCTGGGTTTGAACTCCCGTGGAACTTTTTAAAAACATTTTTTCATGTTTTCATAGCAATAATATATTAGTTCAAAACTAAACAACACACCCAGGAGTTATGGTGAAGGAATCTTGGTTTATTAAGGAGATCGTTTTTTTTAAGGAAGGAAAAATCAAAACTCACTACATAGGCAGAAAGGGTATGATATATTTAACCCTTTATTATAATATGTTCCTGCAGAACAATATTGATAACCACCCCGATCCTGGTCGGGAGAAGTTGCAGAGAAGTGACATGTTTCTCGTTTTGGGATTGCTTTATTGTTGAAATGATTTTTGATGATGTTAATGTTCCCTGGAATTAGCTCTAGCAGTTTAATCCCATATACACATGTTAATATTTTTTTGGGCAATCCCATACTCGTCCCCTATTGTTTTAAATTTTGTTCACGATCCTGCTCGAAGCCTAAGCTTTTGTATGATCGATACGTCTTGATAGTCTTACTCGTGTAGAGAGTCAATTTTGAAAATCAAGGCCTTTTGAGGTTCCTAGGTCTTTGTCTTCTATGTTTATCTTTAGATGTTGATTATCCCCTCGGAGGAGTGGAAAGGTACTCGCCGTACGAATTAGGATTCTTTGATCCTTGTCCTTCTTGTTCCTCTCCAGGTGCTTTATTGTTTCCTCTGAGGGGGTGTAATCTTCGTATGAGTATAGTATTCGTTGATATGTATCCTTCATGTTCCTCTCGTAGTACTAATTGTTCCCTCGGAAGGGCTGGAAGGTACTCTTAGTACGAGTTAGAATTCTTTGATCCTAGTCCTTCATGTTCCTCTCTAAGTGTTTATTGTTCCCTCGGAGGGGCAGGATGGTACTCGTCGTACGAGTTAGCATTTTTTGATCCTTATCCTTCTTGTTTTTCTCCTGGTGCTCATTGTTCCCTCTAGGGAGTGGGAAGGTACTCGTCGTACGAGTTAGGGTTTTTTATCCTCATCCTTCTTGTTCCTCTCCAAGTGCTTATTGTTCCTGCGGAAGGGTGGGAAGGTACTTGTGGAATAATCAATATAAAATCAAATGGCTCTATTTGTAGAACTCACTAAGGATTAGGATTAATGTAATTAAATAGCTATTATTTCCCGTCCTTTTCTGTAATTAGAATTAGCATTCATGGGAAATTAATTCTCCTGATTCTTATGTCATATTTCTCTTTCAAATCCTTCCTTATGTAGTCTATAAATACAATATATGTGATTCTCATCAAACAGAAGAAAATATAGAAATATATTTTTGTATGGTATCAGAGCACAATCTGAACCATCCCTAACCTAGCGCCGCCAAACGATGGAGGATCTCAAATCTGATGAATCACTCAAAGTTTAGACTGGATCATTTCCGACCAGCTCACACGAAGGGCTCACTCACCTTATCACATGCCATAAATTAAATGGTAAAAACTATACCCAATGGGAAAGGTTAGTCAAGATCTTTCTCGAATGAAAAGGAATGGAAGGCTACACTACATAAGATTCGAAATGTCCCGAAAAAAGAGACAAAAACTTTCAGAAATGGAAACTTGAGAACAACCAAGTAATGTCATGGCTGCTCAATACCATAATAAATGAAATTGGTGAAAATTTCATGTTCTATGACACTGTAAAAGAGATATGGGATGCAGTGAAGGAAATATACTCAAACGTTGACAATACATCTGTCATATTTGAGATTAAAAGCATTCTTCATGACATTCGACTGGGAGAATCTTCTGTTACTGAGTATTTTAATATACTTAACAAACAATGGCAGCAACTCGACATATATGAAGAGGTTAAATGGTGTTGTACATAAGATCAAAAAAGTATAAGGAGCTGGTGGAAAAAGATAGGATTTACAAATTCCTATTAGGGCTAAACAAGGACCTAGATGAAGTTCGTGGAAGGATCCTTGGAACCAAACAATTTCTCAAAATTTGAGAAGCCTTTTTAGAAGTGATAAGGGAAGAAAGTAGGAAGAAAATCATGTTGGGAACACCCAAATCAGTTCTGTACAGCGAGAGCTCTGCAATGGCAGCAAGAGGGAATCAACCTCGGTCACCACAAAAGAAAACAGGCCCCTGGTGTGATCACTGCAAGAGACCAGGCCACACAAAGGAAACATGTTGGATCATACATGGAAAACCTTCAGAGACCAAATTGTTTAAAGGCAAGGAGGATAGAGGTAACACATCATTTAACAATGAGGTATACTCTAACTCATCTCTTTTTAGCAAAGAACAAATGCATGCTCTTCATAAACTCCTTCAACAAACCATGTTAACTGCAAAAAAAAGTGGTACTGATGTAATGGCTCAAAGAGGTAATTACTTACATGCTCTAAACAAAATCATGGAAGGAAAAAATAAAATCATGGATTGTTGACTCAGGGGCTTCAGATCACATGATTGGAAATTTTACTTTGTTTAGTAGTTATTCTCCATGTCCCTATAACTATAATATTCGAATAGCTGATGGTACACATTCTAAGGTCATGGGTAAAGGGTCAATTATCATTTCACCAAATATTATACTTGACTCTATTTTGTATGTGCCTAACTTGGATTTTAACTTGATGTCTATTAGCAAGATTATATAAGATATTTGAAATGTGTTACTAAATTCTTCCCTAACTTGTGTGAATTTCAGACTTTGGAGTTAGGGAAGACGATTGGCAATGCTAAAGAGTATGTTGGACTCTACCTCCTTCAAGTGGAAAAATCAGAAGAAAAACTCAAGAATAATTATCATGTTGCAGCTGTAGTTTCAAGTGATAATAATCTTGTTATGATGTGGCACTATAGATTAGGCCACCCAAATTTCATATACTTGGAAAAATGTTTCCCTCTTTATTCAATAAAAATAAGGAACATTTTTAGTGTGAAATTTTCCAATTGTCTAAACATACCCGAAACCATTACCCACCCCAATCCTATAAACCCTCCAAACCTTTTTCATTAATTCATAGTGATGTATGGGGACCATCACGAGTCCGCAACATTACAGGCTTGAGATGGTTTGTCACCTTTATTGATGATCACACACGTGTTACCTGGGTGTTTCTAATGAAGGAAAATCACAAGTAGGGAGAATATTTGAAATTTATCAAAAGATGGTACAAACATAATTCCAGAGCAATATTCAGATACTTAGAATTGACAATGGTCATGAGTATTACAACCTTGCTCTAAATTCCTATCTTGAAAAGGTTGGAATTGTTCACCAAAGCTCGTGTGTGAACACTCCCCAACAAAATGGAGTAGCGAAAAGGAAGAATAGACACCTTTTGAAAGTGACTAGATCAATCATGTTAGCCACAAATGTCCCACAATACTTTTGGGGAGAAGTTATCCTTTCAGTAACTCACCTTATAAATCAAACGCTCTCCTGTATCCTTAACTTTAAGACCCCATTCTCCACACATCAAAACCTATTTCTAAACAGCAAAATATTTTCCTCCATTCCATTAAAAATATTTAGATACTAAACTTTTGTCCATAACCTCGACCCTTATCGAAGCAAATTAGACCCAAAATCCATCAACTGCATTTTTCTTGGTTACCCTCCTCACCAAAAGGGATATGGGTGTTACTCTCCCCATACCAATTTTTTTACCACACTATGGATGTAACCTTCTTTGAAAATCAACCCTATTACACCAAAACTGGCATTCAGGGGGAGCATATCGTAAATTCAGAATACCAATTTTTTCCTCTTGAACTAACCGAACATGACAAAATCTTACCAGACCAAATTGACAACACTCAATCAGTCGAACATATGCCTAAACCAGCTGAATAATTACCAGACCAAACCTCTAACATTCAGCCGAGTGAAAGGACAAATGAAGCTATGACGGAAACATGAGCAATTATAATCTCAACCACATCTCAACAGGATTGTAATCCAAAAAACAGGTAATTGGAAGGGATTTTGTTATAAAAGGAGGAGGAAGGAGGTAGAGTCAAGCAGAGCTCTAATGCAAGGCCATGAGTCAAACCAGACTCTAGAAGATGAATTTCCCACAGGTAATATTCTTCCTAACTCTGAACATGTTGATACAACATATATTAATATTCATATTGCTATGGGAAAATGGGTTAGAACTTGCACTAAACACCCTATTGGAAAATAAACCTCCTATGTAAAATTATCACAAATTTACAGGTCCTTTGTAGCCGCTGTTGAAAACATAGAAATTCCAAATAATATTCAAGAATCATTGCAGAAACCTGAATGAGCAGCAACTATAACTGAAGAAGTTCAAGCACTTGTAAGAAATGGCACATGGGAGATCACTGCTATATCAGAAAGGGAGAAAGCAGTAGGATGCAAGTGGATATTTTCAATTAAGCACAATGTTTATGGGAGTATAAATAGGTTCAAATCTCGGTTGGTTGCTAAGGGGTTCACACAATCATATGGGGTGGGTTATGAGGAGACTTTTGCACCTGTTGCGAAGCTCAATTCTGTCCAGGTTCTACTATCTCTGGCAACAAATCTAGATTGGCCCCTACACCAACTAGACATAAAGAATTAATTTCTAAATGGAGAGTTAAAAGAAGAGTTATATATGCAAAGTCCTCCAGGACTTGAATCACCTGGAACCTCCAACATGGTGTGTCGACTTTGCAAATCTCTATATGGCCTCAAACAATCACCAAGGGCATCGTTTGATAGAATAACAATAGTTGTCAAGCAAAATGGCTTTGCTCAATGTCAAACAGACCATACTATGTTTGTCAAGCACTCTTTAAATGGGAAGATATCTTTGTTTATTGTCTATGTTGATGATATCGTAATTACGGGAGATGATGATGCACAAGTCAACCAGTTAAAGAAAATTCTAGCAAAAGAATTTGAAGTCAAAGACTTGGGACAACTCAATTATTTTCTAGGGATGGAAATTGCACAAACAAAGAATGGTAATTCAGTTTCTCAAAGGAAGTACATTCTGGGTTTACTTCAAGAAACATGTATGCTTAGATGCAAATCTTCCAATACTCCCATGGAACAAGTAAAAAGGAGTGAAGATGAGGATGTACCAACTAATAAAGATAGATATCAAAGTCTAGTCAGAAAAATAATTTATCTAACTCACACTAGACCATACATTAGTTTTGTTGTAAGCATGGCTAGTCCTTATATTTCAAATCCAACTGAAACTGACATGAGAAATGTGAACTGAATTCCCCAATACCTGAAAGGTACGCCGGGCCGAGGACTTTATTTTTAAAAGAACTCAAACAGAGGTATTGAAGTCTACACCAATTCTGATTGGGCGGGATGTTAATTTGACAGGAAATCGACTACAAGCTACTGCACATTTGTATGGGATAATATGGTAACTTGGAGAAGCAAGAAACAATCTGTTGTGGCTAGGAGTAGTGCAGAAGCAGAATTCAGAGCTATGTCACAAGGTATTTGTGAAGGAATGTGGCTTAAGAGGATGCTAGATGAGATCAAAATTCCTACCAATCACCCCATGAAGATATTATGTGATAACAAGGCTGCTATTACCATTGCTAAGAACCTGGTATAGCATGATAGAACAAAGCATGCGGAGATAGACTGACACTTCATCAAGGATAAAATTGATCATGAAATTATAAGTGTTAACCATATTCCATCATGCCAACAAACTGCACACATTCTAACAAAAGCCCTTCCAAGGAACATATACAAGAATATCAGATCCAATCTGGGTATGATAGACATCTACCACCCATATTGAGGGGGAGTGTGGATTAATTAATAAAGAATCAAATGATTATGTTTGTATAGCTCATTAAGGATCAGGATTAATTTAATTAATTAACTATTATTTCCTGTCCTTTTCTATCATTAGAATTAGCATTCATGGGAAATTAATTCCCCTGATTCTTAGGTCAGATTTCTCTTTTAAATCCTGCCTTATGTAGTCTATAAATACAGCATATGTAATTCTCATCAAACAGAAGGAAATATAAAAATATATTTCTATATTGTATCAGAGCATGACCTGAACCATCCCTAACCTAGCGTCGCCAAATGATTGAGGATCCCAAATCTGATGAATCACTCAAAGTGGATACTGGATCATTTACGACCAGCTCACACGAAGGGCTCACTCACCTCATCATAGGCCATAAATTAAATGGTCAAAACTATAACCAATGGGAAAGGTTAGTCAAGATCTTCCTCGAAGGAAAAGAAATGGAAGGCTACACTACAGAAGATTCTAAATGTCCCGAAAAAGAGACAAAAACTTTCAGAATTGGAAACTTGAGAACAGCCAAGTAATGTCATGGCTTCTCCCCAGTGGAGGTCTTGGGTTAAATCGCATCCTCGTTTTGTTTTAATACGCCGAGAGAGCCTCATTTAAAACCCTACCCTTGTAAGGGAAAACAGTGCTTCTCTCGGTCGTCCTTTATTAGCGTTGAGTTTATTTATTACATGAGACCTATCCCAATGCAAAACAAAACATAAAATAACATAATCTAAGGGCTATAACTTATTGTTCTCTTTTCTCATAATAACCAAGTGTTCTCACTTGAGTCACTGATGACACGAAATTACACCATTATTTGACTCGATTTATGCATGTTTATTGTCATTTATTTTACATTTCCACTATTATGTTGGTATTTTATCTATGTTTCAGGAAATTGACCATTTGAGAGTCGTTCATGGAGAAACGAAACAAAACGGACAAAAATAGGATAAATAAAGCATATTGTACTCATGGCGACTACAATGGCGTTCACCATAGAGGTGGCCACGAGTGATCCACTTTTATTTGAAGTTCAATCCTGCCGTCAATTTACTTTTCACATTCAAGTTAGAATTTTATTTCTTGTACCAGATTTTTAGTCTCTTCGGAGCAGGTTTATTTAATCGCTGATCCGCTGTCACGCACTGATAATAAACGAGTTGTTTTTAATAAAATCGTAGATAGCGACAAGTGACTCGAATATCGTTCTCACTAGGATTCTTGAGTTTACTAACCGATCAAAATCGATGGGGGGGTTGGTTTAGGTTCGATTTATAGAAAAAGTGATTATCAAAAGCGTTTATTGAAATAATCTGTTTTGAAAAAGTGATTATAAAATTAAGTCAATCTACTGTTCTCGGTTCCGACTTATCATAGGTTTCTACTTTACCAAATTCTTAAGAGGCTTCGATCTCTATTCGATTTCTATATCAATTGACAAGCGCAAAAGACATAAACTAGATTGATATTCCTATATTCCGAATTAAGCAAACGGGTTATGCTCTTGTGAATTAAGCAAACACGAATTAACGACAAAGCGACGTAACGGCAATTAAAAGTTAGGGATGCAATCTTACGAATTTAATCAACCCAATTCCATGTATACACAAATTAAGCAAATGCAATTCATAGATTAGTATTGAAAGAGAAACGAATTAAATTGATAAAGTATAAACCTCAAAGCGTCGGAACGCGATTACAGCAGATTGACTCTGAATGTTTAGTTCTCCATAATCGTATCAAGCTCCAAAATATTTCGTGAAGAGTAAACAGTGAATCCTGTTTTCGTGGCTGCTAGATCTATTAGGAATCATCCAAAAATTGTTTATGACCCAACTGGGTGGAATTACAAAACCCGACCCACTACTAGCGACCTGAAACAGAAAATATAAAGTGCTGCAGCTTCAAACGCAAAACTGGGAATTATAGGCTCTGAATCTAACTTTAGCTCCAACATGAAAGTCTTAGCTCTATCTCTTAGCTTTCCGGCGATTATTAGAACGCCTCAATCGGACTTCTGGAACTCCAGTTATGATCGTTTCCGTGCAGATTGCTAAAGCTGAAAAATAAAGTGCGAAAATTAATAAAGCTAAAAATAAAATAAATTATAAAAACATATTAAAACATAAAAATAATTAAAACAAATGGAAGAAATGCTTTAGTACAAACATGGAAGAACGTGCATCAAAATACATTGATCAAATTCCCCCACACTTGAACTTTTGCACTCCGAGCAAAATGAAAAACAAAACAAAGAAAACCCAAATACATCAACAGTTACTCATCTTAGGCTACAAATCTTCTTCGGGTAAGTTTGCATCGACATGTACTAATCTTGCACATTAAGGATATCGTAAGAACACAAACCACAGTTATGCAGACATAAGCCTCCTAAATACACAAACCAATTTGTCATACCCCAAAATTTGCCCATCATATTTCAGTCCATCTGACTTTCAAATGCTCAAAGATACATAAGAAGGAAGCATGCAGCCCGCCTCCTAAGCAATCAATCCACAACTAGGGTTTTGTATTTCTCAAAGTAAAATCAAGTTCTAAGACCTCAAATGGATCCCATGGCCTCTCATATGCTTCAAAGGGTCCTCATGCCAAGTTTCAAGTTCTGATTCATAGGATTGCTCAGTCAACTACTCAAACGATCAATAATCGACTAGTTGACCTAAAAGTCAAACTATGGTCAAATCATAGTTAAAGTTCTTGATTTTTTGCCAACATCCTCATTTTGAAGTATCATTCATCATTTGATCAAGATTTGATCATGATTCATCAATAAAAGCTCCAAAATCATCAAAAACCTAAGTTGCTAACTTAGGGTTTTAAGGAGAAAGTCAACATAACTTTGACTAGTCATATCTCTTTCATACTTTCTCAGAAATTCCCCAACCAAAGCCTATTCTCAATTAAATTTCATTCTCTACAACTTTGAAGTTGGGCTCAAGGTCAAGAAACGCTTCCGCATAAGAGATATGAG
The DNA here is from genome assembly GCF_029867415.1 of Vicia villosa. Classification (NCBI taxonomy): domain Eukaryota; kingdom Viridiplantae; phylum Streptophyta; class Magnoliopsida; order Fabales; family Fabaceae; genus Vicia; species Vicia villosa. The sequence continues at coordinate 21,547 of NW_026705504.1, read as the reverse complement.
CCAAAACATTACAGGTCCTTCTAGAAGCTCGCAAAAATCAGTTTTTTTGTCAAAGCCTATATCATCAAGATAAAATCTCCAGATGAAAATATGTTCCAAAGTGGCTTATAGAAGACATCTTGGGCTTTCCAAAAGGTCTTAGAACTCCTCCATATCTTAAAACTTGAGGGAGATATGCCTTGTCAAAGTTGGACAATTTTGAGAAGGAAAATGTGAAATAAAAGGCTTCAAAATGATTTTTTTTGCAAATGGGACCAATCTTTTTTGATTCAATCTTGATCCACAAGTTATCAAAGACATCCAATCCAACTCCCACAAATTATTTGAGTTTTATTTGATTTTATATGGATTTTTCATTTATTCAAAAGTGATATAATTCATGAAAATCAAATGAAAATCAAAGATTTGATTGGAGATATTGCGTGAATCAATTCCAATCATCAATTACACCTCATGATCAATCAAATTTTGTGCAAATTGAGAATGGAAATATTGGAAAGAAATTAGATCAAAATTGACCAAAGTTGGAAAGTTTTATAAATCATATTTTTTCAAAATTGCTATCATGGATTCCAAGAGATTTAGTCCAACTTTGTTGCCCTAATTCCATGTGCTATAAATAATAAACCTATTCAGATTGCAAGAGGATGAAATTCTTGCAAGAGGAGGCTAGGATTCCAAGTTCAATAACCTTTCAAAACTAGGGTTCACGAAATTTTCAATTGCAACCATTCTCGAGCCCTTCCAATCATCTCATTCAATTCCTGAGGTAACAAGGGGTGAGAACATGCCACTAACCAAGTCCCATGCTGCTCAGAATTCATCCTTCATGTTCTTCATACTTTCCCATGTTTAATTTTTGTTTTTAATGTATTATTGCATTATAATGAAATCTATTGATTTGTTTATGTTCCTGACAATATTTAGAATGGTTTTGAGTCATTGTTTCTGAGTTTGAGCACAGGATTAGGTTGATGCCATTGTTAGGGCACACCATTTTGAAAGCTTCGAAACCGGTGATACAGTGACTTTCATTCCAAAATTATGATTCCAATGGACTCAGAGACCTTGAATTAGGGGGATAAGGTCCTCCTCGTGTTTTTATTTGACGTGTTTTGTTATTTAAGAATTGACAAGTTTAGCTACCAAAATAAATTGCAGAACTTGTAGATAAAGTGTTGCTAAACCGTAGCAAATTCATGGTGGATTTTGAGAAAGAGATGATGAACAGTGACGTTGAGGCTTTGACTCCCTGCGTGGCCTTTTCGCGCGACGTTATTGGCTGAGCAAAAAAGAAAATGGTCCTCATCCAATTCTGATTGCCCCATTCAAATAATGTGGACCCCACTCTGAACCAGCGTTTGACTTTTCATTTGAATCTTTTTATTTATCATATTTCTGGCTTTTTTGCTATATCTTTAACAAGTTAATATCACATCACAATTGGAAAGGCATTGTGTTGGTAATCCCAGGGTCACGAGTTCGACCCCTGGGTAGGTTGTTTATTTTTAAGGGAATTTCTTGCTGAATCCAGTGTGCCTCTCCGCCGCCTGTCCATGATGTGGCCTCTTTCCCTGGCCATCAGATATTCACGTGGTCTGATCTGACACCCCAGAAGGGACAAGCTTACCATGGACCATCAGAGCTTCTCCACACCCAATCGCAGCTAAGTTTTCTCAATTTTATTTATTTATTTTATTACATGAATTCTTTTATTCCTTTTTTTTATTATTCTTTATTAAGTTTATATTGTTTAAACAAATTACTTTTGTCATATTTTTTTTTACTATTTATTTTTAATCGAAATACTCGATTTTTCTCATAAAATTAAAAATAATTATTTTTAAACAATAAAAATTATTATTTTTGTATATATACTTTTAATTTTAATTAATTAATTGAAAACCAATAATTAATTTTTAGGTTTGTTAACCTCGATTCATTTATAAACCCTAGAATCCTCAGGTAGATGTTATCCACTAACGCATTTTTAAACCTTATAAACCTTTTGGGTCACAATAAGTTTTCTCAAAGAACCCTTTTAGGTTCAGGATTAGGGTTTGTAAACTTTTTAGGGTTTATAATCAATTAGGGTTTAGATCAGTTAATACACTAACATTTCTCTATTTGTGTTCGATTTTCTAGGGTTAATCAAAGATCCTTCAGCCATGTGCCATGCCAATCGAAAAGTTAAGTTCTAACTCTTTTTGTTTAAATATCATTTTAATTCTTATTTTGTCTTTTGCCTAAAATAGGGTTTACTTCAAAAAGTCAATGAATCTCTCCTACACTCACCCCTATTATTTCACGTTTAATTCTCAGATGTTCAGAGTCAATCAAGGTTCGAGGAAGATCAAGGCATTCAAAAGATGATGTGTAAATTAATTACCGTTCTCTCTTACTTTCTGCCTTTATTTTTCTGTTACCCTATAAGGGTTTTATTGTAATAGATTAGGTTTATTTTTCCGCCTTTTAATTTCCCCCGTCCCCGCAGGTGTTTATTGTAATAACGTAGGATTTTAACTATTTTATTTTCTGCCATGGTTAGTAATCTAGGGAGTGCAAGCCTGTAATTAATCTAGAATCACCTAATTACAAGATAAATATCATTGAAGTTAACCACGTGATTGTGCGCCCACACACCTTTAGGGTAACCCTTCTTGTTGCCTGCTGCCTTATCACTTGTTGCCTTGTTGCCTTAATGTTGTTGCCTAAAAATAGTCAAGTCCCTCGATTCTGAGGATACCTAAATCAAGGTTGCCTTTAAACATTGAAATTATCATATAATATTTTGTCCCTCGAAGTTGCCTCGGTAATAAAGATGATTGTCCCCATTGCTAAGGTATCCTCGCTTGTTGCCTAAAGATTAAATGACTATTATATCCTTCCCTTAGACTACCTGCCCTCTTTATGGCATGGGACAGTCTTATGGCGAATGATAATTTCGATGACCCTTCACATCCAATTGAAAGACTTCCTGCCCTCTCATGGTACGGATAGACCCTTTCACCCTGAAAAGCTAAAAGAACATTTTTTATAACTTAGGGTAGGTAGTTGTCAATTGCTTGCTCATATTCAAATCAAACTTTCAAAAATGCTTTTCACACCTCTCTTTCCAAAATAAATTCAAAACAAGGCTACGCTTATTTACAAGCTAAAGTCCTTAAACGAAGCTTTTTTTTACTATTCACACACGACACTTTTCAAACAATACAAACAAACAAGTGAACTAAGCAATTAAGAGCCCATGGATAACCATGGATACAAAGGGTGCCTTACACCTTCCCTTTGTATAAATTACCCCCCGAACTCAGTTTTCTTTTAAAAAGGTTTTTTCTGTTCTTTTAGCCTTTCTTATTGGATAAAATAAAAGTCGGTGGCGACTCTTGCTATCCGCACATTTCAAATAAAGCCAGTTCACCGTATTACACAATTCAAATCATATTATTATACCATAGTCTAACTTACTCATCCTTTTTGCTCTTTTTCATTCAGGCGCAATCACATTAAGCCCGTTATCTTCACACACTTATAGCAAGACGACCGGTTAGTGACTCTGATCCTTTTCTGCACGGGGTTCTAGTACTTACGTGGCATAACCCTTTGTTTATTCAGTTGTAGTTGCGGGGGATCGGACCGTAATCCTCCCTACCAAGTTCAGCACCAGAAACCCCTGAACCAACTAACAAAGAGTTTTATTATCAACTTTTTTGAAGGTTCCACAATCGTTGGGTTAATTGACCGGGTGATGGTCACCAAACTTAGAAGGTGCATTCCCTTTTTCTTTTCTTTTTTATTTCTTTTTTTTTTCCGGAACATTCATTTATATTCATCGATTTTCCTGCGTAAAGTGTGTGAGAGATGGTGTCGACTGCTGAAATAAACTACTCAAGAGTTGTTAAAGAATGAGAATTTAAGGCTAAAACATAATAACAAATTCAAATCAATTTTCATATGCAGGAGACTTATGGTGTTAAAATGATACCGGTCTTGTGAATTTTTCCCAAGTCTCTGCAAACTCGACTCAAATTAGTCTGTAGCCTAAAACTTTCAAAACAATGCATATTTATTTTTTTATTTTTTAAACTGAAAACAAAGAACAAAAGAAAATTAAAAAAAATAAATGATTCCTCCCCCCACACTTAAAATAAGCATTGTCCTCAATGAAAGAACATAAATATAAAATAAGAGTGAGAGAAAGGAAAGAACACACCCGAGTAGTCAAGGAGGATAAGTGATCACATAAGCAGTCTTTCCTAAAGAGATATCTTCTACATTCTGATCTTCTTCCAAAATGGGGCTCTCATGGAGTAGCTTTGGGTAATGTCCATTGAACTTGCAATTTTTATTAGTGCCTTCGCCTTTTATTTTAGGATCAAATAAGAATCTTCGATAAATAAAAGTGTTGAATGGGCATGTGATCTTATTTTCCACAACATCAGAGATCAAAAGATTGAGGGACTGCCCCACTACTTTTGTTTCATCTTCCCCTTCAATTGAGACCCTATGCAAAATCATAGATGGGCTAATATTAGAAATTTCAGTCAAAATCCACCTACTCACCTTCTTATGCTTCTTCAAAATCTGCAATAGCTTATTTTCTTGATCAAAATCAAGGTTAGAAGAAATTATAATCGGGAGTTTTTCATTACTCTCTAAATAAGCGTATTTCAAATTTTCAGGAAGTTGCTTCAGCTTGGGGGAAGGTGGCTGCTCAATGGAATGAGTGCTTGAGGTTGTCGAGATGTCAAGAGTATCAGCTGCATAAACAACTTCATCGATAAGAACTTCACCTGTAGTAAATATGTTACCCTGCAAGGCAGCATCAATCTCAGCACAGATAACACAAATATTAGTGTCAGTACAATCAGAACATAAGTAAACATCATCAAAATCAGACAGTCATGGAAAATCGGATGCAAGCAAATCATTACGAGCATCATCAACATTTTCAGAAAGCGACTCAATTTGAAAAATAAAATGCTCTTCCAAGGGTTGTTGGTTTGATCCTTGAGCTTGCTGCATGGCATTCATCAAAGTGGAAAGTTGTCCAATCTGTGTTTGCAAAGTCTGAAGAGTAGAATCTATTTGTTGTTGATACTGAAGATTATTCATAGCCATTTGCTTGACAAGGTCCTCTAGTGAAGGTCCGGAAGATGCAAAAGTGGTAACTGGCGCCAATTTGATCCGCTGTCGTGTGCAGATCAAAAATGAGCTGTTTTTAATAAAATTGTAGATAGCGACAAGTAACTCGAATATCGTTCTCACAAGGATTCTTGAGTTTACTAACCGATCAAAATCGATGGGGGGTTGGTTGGTTCAAGTTCGATTTAGAGAAAAAGTAATTATCAAAAGCGATTATTGAAATAAGCTGTTTTGAAAAAGTGATTATAAAATTAAGCCAATCTACTGTTCTCGGTTTCGGCTTATCATAGGTTTCTACCTTACCAAATTCCTAAGAGGCTTCAATCTCTATTCGATTTCTATATCAATTGACAAGCGCAAAAGACATAAACTAGATTGACATTCCTATATTCCGAATTAAGCAAACGGGTTAAGCTCTCGTGAATTAAGCAAACACAAATTACAAACGCGAATTAACGATAAAGCGACGTAACAGCAATTAAAAGTTAGGGATGCAATCTTACGAATTTATTCAACACAATTCCATGTATACACAAATTAAGCAAATGCAATTCATAGATTAGTATCGAAAGAGAAACAAATTAAATTGATAAAGTATAAACCTCAAAGCGTCGGAACGCGATTACAGCAGATTGACTCTGAATGTTTAGTTCTCCATAATCGTATCAAGCTCCAAAATATTTCGTGAAGAGTAAACAGTGAATCCTGTTTTCGTGGCTGCTAGACCTATTAGGAATCGGCCAAAAATTATTTATGACCAACTGGGTCGAATTACAAAACCCGACCCACTACTAGCGACACGAAATAGAAAATATAAAGTGTTGCAGCTTCAAACGCAAAACTGAGAATTATAGGCTCCGAATATGACTTTGGCTCCAACATGAAAGTCGTAGCTCTATCTCGTAGCTTTCCGACGATTATTAGAACGCCTCAATCGGACTCCTGAAACTCCAGTTATGATCGTTTCCGTGCAGACTGCTAAAGCTAAAAAATAAAGTGCGAAAATTAAATAAAGCTAAAAATAAAATAAATTATAAAAACATATTAAAACATAAAAATAATTAGAACAAATGGAAGAAATGCTTTAGTACAAACATGGAAGAACATGCATCAAAATGCACTGATCAATCGCATTTCATTTATTTATTTTTTGTCTCTTTATTTTTGTCATGTACACTTCTTCTACCTTTCTTTAATTGCACGTTTAAAGTTATTTTATTATGTCTAATTTGTTTTATCACATGATCGAATCAATTGCTTTAATTTACATTTTAGTCATGTCTAGCTAAATTTATAAGTGTTGGAATGTGAAAACCGTCGATTCGATGATACTCTAAATGGTCGTTCTTTGAGAAACTCTAATGAGGTTGTTTTGGTTTTAATCATAACTTTTATAAAACTTAATTTTTGTCGGTTACTATGAAAGTAGAACCATGTATATGTCAGGTAAGATCAAAAGTCGTCCGGTACAAAAGATCAAAGTTGCTTAGTTATTAATTGATAAAAACTGCGAAAGCACTTTGTCAATTAATTAGGAAGTCTAACATTTCTAGAAATTAATTTAAAAACTATTTATGAAAACGCGTATTTATAGCTTTAAGATCCGGTCACCCAAGCGAAAGCTTGGAACCCTTTTAAATTAAACTTTCCAATCAAAATCACTTTTCAATCGAGTTAAGAGTCTAATTACTTAAAAAGGATTTATTTCTTTAACACAATACGTGCCATCCACCGTGACAGTGGATAGTATAATTTAGAGAGTAAAATCCGGTTCTGAATATGCGGAAGCGACAGTTCCCGTTCAATTGGTTCCTTTCAAAATAGAAAGTATTGTCCCGTAGAGATTCAATTTATGAACACCAAAAGTATCAACAAATTGATGAGATCTATATTCCAACATTACTTCTCTAATATTAATTCAAGTCCTTTATTTAATTTACTTTACGCAACTTCAATCCTAGCCTTAGATAAACACCATAACGATAGAAACGATAGATTGACGATTAGGTCTCTGTATGTTCGACAATCTTTTTATTACTCCAATATGGCCCGTATACTTGGGAAAGCACCGATCAATTGCCCGTATATATATATATATATATATATATATATATATATATATATATATATATATATATATATATATATATATATATATATATATATATATATATATATATATATATATATATATATATATATATATATAGGGAGCGTATCCGGTGAGAACTGATATCTTTGTGAGAAACGAGAACTATCCATATCAAACGTCAGATTTAATTAACGTTCAAGATTTAAAAATTCCATATAGAGATCACCCTACTGAATTATTTATTACCATGCTTATGATTTAAAAACTCCATAAAACAATATTCTTACCAAAAATACTTTTATTTTATAATTAGATTGTTGTAAAAATATTGTTAAAATATTTTTTACATACATGCTTAATATTTAGTTAGAATATGATTATAAAAATATTTAAATGTAATAAATATTTTTATTTAAAATTAGAATTATTTAAACTATAAAAAATTTCATGACTATAATAAAAATTTTAAAATAATCAAAAACTTAAATTATTTACTCCTCTTCCTAGTATTAAAATTATTTTAAAACAAAATTATGTTATTTAAATTTTTTTAAAAAAATTAACTATTATAACGTCGTATTTCACATTTTATAAAATTATATTTACTTAATCATCACAATAAAGAATAAAGATTATTAAGTACAAATTTACAACAACTACATAGTTTATTGTTTGAATAATCAATAATTAAAAAAATAATTTTATTTTATAAAAAACTTATAAAAATATTTAAAATTAACAAAAAGCCAATATATATCTCACGCTAAGATACTGCAATAATAACTTCACCATCAAATATTATTTAAAATTAAGTCTTGAACCACTTATTTACCAAAATAAATTATGGAAAATATAATTCTATAAAATTCAAGATACAATAGTAAAATAGCTTTTTAAAATTAAATTAATTTTAATGAGTTAATATTTTTATCGAAATTTATATAACATATTTTTTTAAATATAATTTTTTCACTAGAAAGTTGAGTAAACAATTTATGCTTTTGATTATTATATACTTAATATTATTTTTATTTATTTTTATTTTAGTTTTGAAAATATTTAAAGTTTATATAATTTTAATTTTAAATAAATTTTTTGGATAAATTTGACATATATTTTATCTTCATAATATTGTAACTTAATATTAATTATAATTATAAAATTCAAGATACAACGGTAAAATAGTTTTTTGTAATTAAGTTATTTTGTTAAGAATTAAGTTTTTATGGAAATTTAAATAACATAATTTTTTTACTAGAAAGATGAGTAAACAGTTTATGCTTTGAATTATTTTATAATTAATATTATTTTTCTGAATTTTTATTTTAGTTTTGAAAATATTTAAAGTTTAGATAATTTTAAGTTTAACTAAATTATTTGGATAAATTTGAATTATATTTTGTCCTTATAATGTTATAACTAAATATTAATTATAATTATAACAAATATTTTAATAAGGATTTAATCATAAAATAAGAATATTTTAATAAGAATCTCCTTTTATGGAATTTTTAAATACCAAGCATAATAGTAAATAATTCGCTATGATGAACTTTATTTGGAATTTTTAAATCTTGAACGTTAATTTAATCTGACGTTTGATATGAATAGTTCTCGTTTCTCACGATAGATATCAGTTCTCACCGGATACGCTCCCTATATATATATATATATATATATATATGGAGCATATCAAGTGAGAGCATTTTTTAAATGAGAGATGAGAGGAAGAAATATCAACCATTGGATTCATCAAGAGAGAGAAATATATATATATATATATATATATATATATAAGGAGAAGAAATATTACGGGATTAAACCAAAATCCAATTAAACACCATCAAATATGTAATTGTTCAATCCTAGGTTGTCATGGCACAAAAAAAATTGGGATGCAAGGAGATGAGTTCCAAACAACAATTGGCGCAGAGAGAGAAGTATTAGAAGCTAAACTTTTAGCGCAATGTGAATACCATAAACTCTCTTAAGGATGTGGTTATTCTATTAAATGGGAGAATTATATTGAATAAGGAGATTAGGTGTTTTAATCTCAAGAGTCTAACCCATAATTTAGTGTGCATGACATGGATTAGTATTTTTGCATGATGGTGGACTCTAAACCTTTCAGCATAAATGAGGAACTCAAGAAGAAAGTGTGGCTGAACGCCGTGAAAGAAGAACTTGAAGCTATATAAAGAAACAAGACTTGGGAGTTGATTGAGCTTCAAAATAACAAGAAAGCCATCAGTTTCAGATGGGTTTTCAAGATAAAGATGAATCCAGATGGATCAATTGCTAAACATCAAGAAAGTTTAATAGCTAGAGGACTTATACATAAATTTAGTTTAGACTACTTTGAAGTGTTTGTGCATGTAGCTAGACATGAAACAATCATATTGGTGATTACTATAACTGCTAATCGAATTTAGTCTATGATTTATTTAGAAGTGAAATATGATTTTCTGAATGTTTCTTTACAAGAGGAAGTTTATGTGTTACAACCTCTTAGATTTGTGAAAAGTAATTAGGAAGGAATGGTACATAAGTTGCATAACCCCTTGTATGGACTAAAACAAGATCCTAGAGCTTGGAATATGAAAATTGATTCATTTTTCAAGCTTCAAGGACTTAGAAAATGTGAGAAAGAATATGCGGTCTATGTTCAACATACCTCTAGAAGAACTATGATTATGGTTTGTCTCTATGTTGATGACATATTTCTAACAGGGAGTTGTTCATATGAGATAGTCAAGTTCAAGAAGGTGTTTATGAATGAGTTTGAGATGATTGATATAGGAAACATGCTATATTTTCTTGGGATGGACATTATGTACTCTGAAAAGGGTATGATCTTGCATCATCTGAAGTATGAACTTGAACCTCTGAATAAATTTGAGTTACCAAATTTTAAATCTGCAATCACACCGGCTGAAACAAATCACAAGCTGGATTCTGATGTTGAGGGTTATAATATAGGTGCTCCAATGTTTAAATGGTTGGTTCCATCATTGAGATATCTATGTAACACCAGACCTAATATTTGTTATGCAGTTGGAATTTTGAGTAAGTTTATGAACAAACCCAAGTGGTCACATTACCAAGCTGCTGTCAAGATACTAAGGTATTACTATAAAAAAAACAGGGATCACTGACAACAACTTCAGGATACTAAGGTATTACTGCATTTGATCATTGTTTATGTAGATGAATTTGATACATGAATATGGACCACTGTAGAAAAACACCATTGGACTGGGTATACAATGAATAATCCGATTTTTACTGAGGGTATCCTGACTGTGTCAAAGTTGCAGTAAGTTTAGTATACCATTTCTTAGTTACCTATTTCAAGCCATATAAATATATTTGGAGTTTGCATATTAAGTTAGGATGAGGTAGCTCAAGACCAGAAGAAGGTTGCATTTAGACATCTTCATTGAGATCCCCGTGTAATAATGATGTATTAACATCAAGTTGGAACAAGGGCCATTATTGAGCAGTTGTAATGGCCAGAAAGTTCTTATGGTTGTCATATTTACAACTAGAATGAATGTGACTAAGTAATCAAGTCCTTCCATTTTGAGTTACTCCCTTGGAAACTCATTTTGCCTTATACCTCTCTACAGATCCATTAGCATGTAACTTGAGCTTAAACACCCATCTACATCCAAAGATTTCCTGAGATCAGGCAAGGGAACCAGTTTCCATGTATTAGTATTCACTAGTGAAGTTAGTTTAGATTGAATAGCATTTTTTCAATTTTCATCACAAATATCCTCATCAAGTGAATGAGGTTCAACAATAGATGACAAATTGAGAATATATGTGGGGTCAATAGTAGGGACATTATGGTAAGAAATGAAATAAGAGGGGGATACTTACTTGTGGAAGATGATGTTGCAAGAACTAAATGAATGGAATTAACTGTATTCTCAATCAAGCTACAATGATAATTTTGTAAAAATGTTGGACGTTTAATGATTCTAGTGGATCTTATAAGTTGAAAATTATTGTTTGAAGGTGAAGGATCCAAAGAGACGGCTGGAATAGACTCAGGTTAAATATTGGAATTATGGATGGGATGTGAAGAAAAGGATTCAACGTGAGGAATCTCAGGTGTAAGTGATGTTGAAGGTTTAGAATGAACAATGTCAGTTGCGACTGATTGTTCAGACTTATGAATGTATGGAAAGTCAAAACAATCATTTGGAGGATGAGATACATGATGATATGAATGATTGTGGGAAGTGTGAGATTGAAGTTTATAAGGGAAGAGGATTCAAAGAAAATGACACCTTTGGACAGAAATATTTCTTTGGAAGAAATATCAAATAAGATGTGACCCTTAACACCAGTCTGGAGACCCAAGTACATGCACTTTTTGGAGGGCTCTAGTAACACCAAGTATGTGTTGGTGTTTTCTCTCAACTATGCAGTTTTGTTGAGAGGTACCAACACACGATGTTTGTAGTGTAATTCCAGTTTCCTTATAGAAATATTTGAGAATAAACTTGTTACCATTATCTAATCTAATAAACTTAATTTTGGTATTAACATGAGTATTAACCATAGATACAAAAGCTTTAATTAGGGTTTATGATTATGGTTTACACTTTATATGAAAAACCCATCTAAATATCCTTTTGTCATCTACATTTGTAAGAAAATACTTGTGACCATTAATAAAAAAGAACGGATAAAGGTCCTCGTATATCCATATGTATTAGGTCAAAGTTGTTGATAGATTTATGAGTGTTGTTAGGAAAGGGGTTTCTTTTTTGTTTAGCATAGAAACAAACATCACAAGGTAACTCCAACTGCATAATGTGGACAAAAGTGAAAGAGCTATTTAGTTCAATGAATTTGTCAAGAGAAGGATGACCAGAACGAAAATGCCAAATACTACAAGAATCATGAGATGAAGGAACGCGTTGATTAACATAGTTGACATGTGTATTATGGTTTCAATGAAAAGCTTTAATACATGAGTCAGAAATGTATGATAGTGTTTTGAAAACTGTAACTCAAGGATGATTGAGAATGTACAGGCCACCTCTCAAATCAGTTGCACCAATCATCTTCTATCAGCAAGGTTTTGTATAACACAAGCAGATTTGGTAAAAGTGAGTTGGTAATCTAAATATTGAGTTAGTTTAGGAACTAAAATGAGATTGAAATAAAATTAAGGCATGCCCAATAAATTGTTTATAATGAAATTGTTATAAAAAATGATGGTCCCTACATAATCAATGGTGACCAAAGAGCCATGACGGAGTTTAACTATAATGAGAGAGATTTTCTTCAAGCAAGAGAAAAAATCTCGAGAGAAGCATACTTGATCAACGTCACCTATATCAAGTATGAAAGAATCAGAGGTGACACTGAGAGGAAAAGTATAAATAATAACTATATTGGACATGGAATGAGTAGTGAGGTGATTAACACTATGAATTATCATCAGGAACTTCCTCATCATGAGACTCATCAAAAGTAACATTGTTGATCAGTCATAGTTGCTGCCAATTGGAGGTATCCATGTTTCTTGAAACATATCAAAGGTATTATTTGTCATGCCACAATGGATGCAAACTTGATTACCTCTTTCTCAACCATTGAATGATCGAACACCTCTACCATATCTGCCACGAGAAGAAAAACCTCTACCTTGAAATTGACCAGCAGGAAACGCAAGAAGTTTGGATTCATCCATTGGAATAACAATTTTCCTTTCTTGATGCACAAGTAAAGAATAGAACTTTTAATGTTGGGAAGAGGATCCATCAACATGATTTGAGATCTATCAACTAAAGATTAATCATTTAATTCTTTCAAGAATCTGAAAACTTGATCAGAATCCTTGTAACTACTAAGGATCGCAACGAGTCGGATCGGGTGCGGGTTTCACACTACCCAAACCCGCACCCGAAATCGGCACCCGAACCCGAACTGAAACCCAAATCCAAATGTTGTTCGGGTGGCAAAATAACACCAACGCCCACACCCGTTGTATTCGGGTTTTTTCACCCAAACCCGAACCCGCAGCAAAATACATAAAATACATTTTTCCTACAACTTTCCATAATATATTATATATATATTTATAAATAAATAAATATATTTATATATATATATATATATATATATATATATTTATAAATATATTTGTAAACATATATATATATATATATATATATATATATATATATATATATATATATATAAGCGGGTGTGATTTCGGGTGCGGGTTTCACACTACTCAAACCCGCACCCGAAATATCGGGTGGCACCCGAATCCAAATTCAGTCAACTCGAGTTCGAGTGGACTCCACGGATTTGGGTCTGCTTGCCATCCCTAATAACTACGAATATTATCAATCGTGATGCAAAGAAACATCAAAATTGCAAGCTGGAACTGGGCGAAAACTATCCATTTCTTGCCATAACATCTTGAGCTTGGAATAAAAAGAAGAGATAGAAAAATAACATTGTTTTAGAATACAAATCTCTTCTTGAATATCTGAAATTCTAAACACTTCATCATGATAAAATTGATTGTTAAGTTCCTTTCATATGCTTGAAGCAGTTTCCATCCATAAAATGTTTTGAGAGATTTCAGGATCCAGAAAGTTATTTTACCTTGACATGATTCTCGTGTAACATTGATCCCAACCAATAGAATCATGATCTTCATTTGGTGTTCTTCGTAAGACACCGTTGATTAAGTGAAGTTTATTCTTGAAGCGTAACGTCGTCGTCATGGATCTGGACCATGAAAGATAATATCTGGCATTTAACAATGAAACCACTAACACAGTAGCTGGATTCTTCTTCGGATGCATGAAATATGGATTGAGGGTATCATTATGATAACTTTTATTGGTGTTGAAATTCGCATTAGGTTGAGCTTGACCATTACTGATGCTCGATGAACTCTCAACCACAAATTACAACTAGATACAAGTTAGTTATTGCTAGGCTAAACTAAAGATAATACGGAGAGTTTAGCTAACTTGTCGAGCAAACAATTGTATTAACCATCATCTTTCTTCATGCTTAACAAACTACCAGTTCTCTCTGTGTGTTGTTAGCAATTTGGCACTAGATTGCATATTTTTAATAGAGCCAATTCATTATAGGAATAGAAAGGAATGTTTTTTTCTAAAAGCCAGAAACATATATTAAAAGGAACCGAAGTTCACAAAGATACACGAGCAAACCAGCCCGGAGGGAGAAAAATTACACACCAATTGCGATTACGATAAGTAAAAGAGAGGATTTCTACTAAACTCATAAAATCTACAATTGGGTTGGATAATTTTCCCCATAAAATACCATCTCCAAACCAAGGTCTTCACATCCCAAACAACGTCGGAAACATTTCACGTATCGTTGTTGAAGGTAATACCGTTACGAACCAACCACACAGTCCAACATACCGCCAACCACACAACTCCCTCCTTTCCCTTACGAACCCCTTTTCTCCTAATGAAGTCACTCAAAATTAAGAAACTCTCTTTGAAATCCTTCGCCTTATAATCATTGAAACCAATACATTCGGCAATATCTTTCCAAACCAAATCGATCGAGTTGCAACATAACAGAGTATGGACAGAATAATCATCATGAGTGTTGCAAAAAACGCAGCCATAGTTGTTAGGAAAAGACATACCTCTTTTAGATAACGCCACCTTCGTCGGGATAATATTCAAGAAACATTTCCAACCGAAAACCTTTTCTTTCTACGGTACCTCCATCTTCCAAATGCGTTTGAACGCTCCATCATGTCTACCCATGGGACCAGAATAAAAATGCACGTTGCTAACAATGCTAACACAACTTTTCACCGAGAAACTACTGTTCTTCTCCACCTGCCACATGACCCGGTCATGCTCCCTGTTCTTTGGCATGACAGACGCCAGCATTTGCTGCAGCAGAAGCAACTCAGCAGCGACCTCGGGCCTGTCCCGATTGGAACGACTAACACCGAAATCTCCCCAAGTCCAAACATCCGCCTGCCAGCTCCCCATTAAAGCTATAGCTACACTTTGCAATGAAGAAGCCGAGAACAGTAGAGGAAAAACCTCTTTAAGACAACCTGCATAAGACCATTGAGCAGACCAAAAGGAAGTGTAAAATCCCTTACCAATATCATTACTGCAGTTTTGATTAAAATGATCCAAAGGCTGCATCTTTAGTAAGGACATAATTTCGTTCCCCCATGCCGACTTAAGAGAACTCCCTCCATTGATATCGTCTCCGTCAACCACCTTTAAATTAATGTCGCCGTATCTTGCCTTCAAAATGTTATGCCAAAGAGAATCTTTCTCATCAAGAATTCCCCACTTCCACTTAGATAGTAACGCCAAGTTGAAAACGTCAATCCGTCTAACCCCTAGACCATCATTTTCAAAAGGCAAACACACTTTGTCCCACTTAGCCCAGTGAATACGCCTCTTTTCATCCGCTCCTTCCCACAAAAAAATGCTTTGAATTTTCACAATTTCCTTAATAACCTTCTTTGGAGCCTTGTAAAAAGAAAATGTGAATATAGCCAAACTCCCTAAAACCGACTTCCAAAGCGTAATCCTCCCCCCAATACTTAGGAGCCTTCCTTTCCAAGAGGACAACTTCTTCCTTATCTTGCCTAACAGGGGCTGCCAAGTCGATATCCTCCTCGGGTTGCTTCCAATAGGGATGCCCAAAAAGGTGAACTCTTTATCCTCCTTGCTTCAAGCTAAAAAGTTAGTGGCAATATCAAGAAAATTGTTACTAATATTAATTTCGATGAGTTTGCTTTTTCGAAAATTAATACCAAGCCCCGACATCATTTCGAACCCCCTCAGCACGGACTTGATAGCCCATAGATGAGCCTAACTACCATCTCCAATCATAGGGGTATCGTTCGCAAATTGAAGCACATCTAAGAAGCACCACTCTTTTATCACAAAACCAGCATAGTCTCCGTTGGCCACTGCTCGATTGATTAGGCATTTCAATCCTTCCGCAACAATGACAAAAAGGAACGGAGAAATCGGATCGCCTTGTTGCAATCCTATTTCTACTATAAACTCTTTGGTGGGACTCTCGTTAACCATGACCGACATGCTACTAGAAAAAACCATCCCCTCCATCCATTTCATCCATTTCTCCCCAAAACCCATCTTCCGCATCATAGTTCGAAGATAAGCCCAACTAACCTTGTCGTAGGCTTTTTCAAAATCAACTTTAAAAAGTAAACAACCCTTCTTCTCCTTAATGGAATAGTCCACCAACTCGTTAGCCACAAGAACTCCGTCTAACAAATACCTTCCAGGGACGAAAGCACTTTGGCTACACGAAATAATGCTTCCGATAACATTTTTGAGTCTTCCTGCCAAAGCCTTGGATATAATTTTATGTATGCTTCCTGCCAAACATATAGGCCTATAATCGTCTAAATTCAACGGGTTGTTGGATTTAGGGATCAAGGACAAGAAGGACGGGGTTATACTTTTAGAGAGGAAAGCACCCGCATGAAAATCTTTAAAGCACTTCAAAACATCTATCTTTATGAACTCCCAACACTTTTTGAAGAACATAATTGAATAGTCGTCCGGTCCCGGACTCTTACCTCCGTCACAATTCCACACCGCCTCTTTTATCTCCGCTTCCTCAAAAGGTTGTTCCAAAAGACTCATATCCTCCATACTCAAAGAATTTAATCCCCCTCCTTCAAGAATCGGCCTATTCCATTCTTCCTCCTTAAACTTAGAATTTAAATGATCGAAAACCTTCCCTTTGACATCCGCCACCGAACAGAGCAGCCCCGACTCAGTAGAGATAGCTCCTATGTAATTCCTTCTCAAGCCTTTTTTTCATAAGCGAATGAAAATACTTACTGTTAACGTCACCATCATTTATCCATCTCACTCTCGCCTTTTGTTTAATCATGTTCTCCTTGATTTTAAGATTCAACCAAAACTTTCTATTCGCGTTACCCCTAACGTCCTCCTCCACCACAATATCCGGATCAAGATCATCGATAGAATTGATCTCCCTCACCCCTTCCTCCATGTCCAAATCGATTTTGCCGAAGATGTTAGCACTCCACCATAATATTTTCCTTTTTAAGATTCTCAATTTTTCCTTCAAGACATAATCACCATGACCGTTAACAATCAGCTCCTTCCATTCCCTCTCCAAAAAAGGCATGAATTCTTTATGTTGAAACCACTCGTTGTTGAATTTAAATGGCTTCGGTCCCCAATCCTCGTTATCCACCACTAACCACACGGGACAGTGGTCAGAAATGTCTCTCAACCCCACGAGTTGCCCAACTACGCCCCACCTAGAGATGATATTGTTAGACACGAGAAACCTATCAATACGACTTTTGTGTTTTCCGTCTCCGCTGAACCAACTGAATCTCTTCCCTTTACATGGAACATCAATTAAACCGCAATTGTCTATAAAGCTGGAAAACTCTCCCCACTCTGTTTGGTTGCCTCCCACGGACCTTCCTAATCTCTCTCCTCTATTCTTAACAGCATTAAAATCTCCCCCGATAAGCCACTCACCGTCACAATAACAAGCCTGCAAATCCAGCAATTTAGCCCAAAGAGTACGCTTCGCTGACAGAACACAGGCAGAATATACGTTGCACACATAATACAACCTATCCTTCCACATAACTTTAATACCAAGAAAACCTGGCCCTCTAAAACTAAGCAACACCTCCATAATTCTAGCATTCCATAAAATGATAAAGCCTCCGGACATACCTTCAGAATTTGAGGCAGAAAAATCGACTCCGTCTTAACGCCAAAAACTTTGGGCCATTTCCACCGAACATGATCTGAGTTTCGTCTCCTGCAGCCAAAAGATATCCGCCTTCCCCTTGGTTATAATTTTATGTATACACCTTCTCTTCACCGCGCTACACCCCCCTCTAATGTTTAAGGTTCCAACAATCATCGAGACACCTTGATAGCACCCTTCCCTCCGTCTTTTGCCGCTCTACTACAAAATTCCATAACTTGAATTTTGTCCCTTAGAACTTCATCTGTCTACGATGAAACTACCCCCAACTTGCCGATAGCCCTCCATAGATTTTCACTCCCACATGTCTCAAGGATAACACGTGTCTTTTGTTATTACGAAAGAGGTCGGATTCCTCCGAATGCTCACCATACCTCCTGGCGCCATCACTGATACTATCTTTCTCCGGTAGAGAACAAAGAGAGATTGGATCAGAAGACTTAGCGCTATCCACAGGTCTTGCCCCACCGAAACTGAGTGCAGCCACAGATCTAGTTCTCTTAGTTTTCTTGTTTTTCTTGGGCCGGGATACAGCCATTTTTTTAGGCCTAAAAAAATCAGAAACTTTTTTGTATTTTATTATTTTCGCTTTCCTCTTTCCTTCGTCACTGCAGGGAACTACTTCTACACTGCTATCGGGCCCACCAGGAGAAAGCAAAAAGGCAGCCGTATCGTTTGCATCAGAGAGTAAAGGTAAAGCACTGATACTATCCCTCTCTTTTTCATGAACTTTCTCTACCTCTCTGTCAAAAGAAACTTCTTTTGAGAAAAAATCCTCCTGCTGAATTGACTTGTCTTTCCCCTTATTCTGATGGTCACTATCAACACCTTGAAAAGAAAAATTAAATTGACCATCGGATAAAACAGTGTTTCCTATAAGATCTTCATCTTCCTCCCCTTCCTCTAACTCGGTCCTGGATTGAGACCAGGAATCTTCTGAACTAGAAGCAACAGAACCCTTGGAGACATATGACGATCCAGCATTTGTAATGCGAACCGGGCCGAAAGAATCCTCACGGAAAATCAACCCATATTCCACCCCGTCTATCCTTACCACTGTTTTTTCCATCAAAGAGAACGTCATGGGCACCCTCACCATCATCCTTGTTATATCCATACAAGACTTATTCGCCGTATTCTCATCAAGGCAAATGAAAGAACCAAAAGATTCAGCAAGGCTAACGAAAAACTCCGAGCACCAGGCGTGGCAAGGAACACCTTAAATACGAATCCACATCACCCTCTCCGAATCAACATCTGAAGCATTCCATGGTCTAATAAGCTTGAACCACTGCTTCCACCAAGTTGTACCTTCTCCTATCAGCTCACTGATGAACCCTTCCTCTTTCTCTTCAAGGAGACACAAATTGGCCCCTAAAGGAGTGACTTTGACAGAAAACAAACCTTCAACTTCAAAATGAGTTTGGATATTGTAAGATGATCCGGGACACTGAACAACACCCACAAACGCCTTGGCCAATCTGCTCTTAACATCGTCTAGAGGAACAAAGTTGTTAAACTTACAGATCTCTGGATAAAGCTGCTTACCCGAGGAAACCACCTTGGCATAAGAAACACCATTCCTGACTCCCTTTGAAGATGAACCTCCCGAACCACCAATATCAAGCCTACTCCCCGGCCCGTTAGCAAACATTCTCCCCTCTAAGCCTCCCGAACCCCCACCACCCCCTGGTCTCCTCTTCCTTTCAAACCTTGAAACGTTGGCATGCATCTTCTTACCGTCTATCACAATATTATCCAACCTCACAGCCAGCATTCGCACGTCCTCCACGTTAGTAAACCGAGCAAAACCATACCTCTTACCGAAATTATTCGGCTTGGGCGGGATAACCACTTCCACCACATTTCCATGACACCCAAATAACTCAAAGACATCCTTAGCCCTAATACGATCCTGAATTTCAGAGAAGTAGATGGAGACTAAACATTCATCCTCCCTGATTCTGCGCCCTCCGTTGAAAGGAAAAGTATCCCATCTCTGACTAAAGACCCGAAAATCTTTCTTCTTGGCTAACGTCCACTCCATTCCGATAAGCACCGCGTGAAGAACCTCCTTTCAGAAGCAAGGAAAAAGGAACAGGAACCTCTCTACCTGAAAAGGTAGAGAGAAGTTGGAGCGTTCTCTCTCTTCATTTTGTTCTATTTTTCTTTTTTTAATAGAAAGGAATGTTATGTGCATAGTATAGTATATTGTTGGGGTCACGTATTGTTTTTGGTTTGGTTGGCATTGCAATGAGTTCATTTAGTTGAATGGGAGATTGTGAAATGGCTTTTCAATTTTGTAATCACAATGAACCACTTTGTTCCATAAGAAGTTACATGTCTTGTTTTCATCTCAGTTAAATGCTTCAGTTATCTATTTACGTACTATCAATTATTTAATTCCTTTGACTTCTTAAGTTATATATATTGTTATGTGACTCAAATTGGGTACTCGTGTGCCTCCAAAAGAGATTGATTCAACTCATTTGTAAAACTATCTATAAATGTTGAAAACTTGAAATATTGTTTAGTTAATGCTTTTTAAATAATTTTGATATCTACATACACAAACCATGGATAACTTATTTGGTTGCTTTATTTCTAATATTTCACTCTCACATTAATTATATGATTCACTTTGTACTTATACATACATGGATGGAGGATTTGTTCATTATTACTTACATTATATATTATATATGTATACATGTATATGATCAATATTACTGAGCTTCAAACTTTAGGAACTATAATTTGTAGAAATCCATCCCTGAAAATGGAAAAAGAAACAAAAACAAATTATCAGCAAAGAAACAATATCCCAGTATTTAGAATATTATAATTCATTACCAGGAAAATAAAACTTACAAAAATTCAGCTGAGATATTGTCCTTGTTCACACCAATAGGAAGTGGCCACACCACCTCAAATGGTCCATATGGTATCTCTCTCTTAAGATATGAAGAAACTGCACAACCATTTGGACAACCTGCTACTTTCCAAGAACTACTAGAGCGTCTACCTTTGATAGATAACCTGCCAAAATTCACAAATTGACTCTTTTACTAGAAAGAAATTAGATCACACAATTACACCGAGATGAGACACGATATTGAAAGTCTACACATTTTTTAATTGATGTACTGATTGAAATGGTGTCCGACAACAAACACGTCTTTCATCTGAACTGTCTCAACTACATAGAGAAATTGTAATATAAAAAAAGTTGAATTGCTTACTTTTGATCATCAACCTCCACTCTTATGTCATCAACACTCGCACCAGGAACTTCCACCCTGATAACATAATTATCTTTTGATTTTGCAACATCCAATCTAGGTGACCACTCAACACCTGCAAAATAAAATAAACGATTAAAGGTTACACAAATGTATTATAAACTTTAAAATGGTTCATTTTTAAAGTTCAAAATGGTAATCACCAATTTCAGAATTGTGTATTCTTTTGTCATTATTTAACTGCTCTCCCGGTTTAGTCTGTTTGTTT